>NW_005054311.1:4046907-4049514 GCF_000277835.1 Geospiza fortis
GCACAGCCGCAAGGCTTCTCTCCAAGGAACGCTTTTTCCCTCCATTGAGGATCTGTCTAAACTAAGAGCAACTGTAGGAAAGATTATGGTGGAGATGAACACACTAAACCCTACAAATACCGGAGTGGTTCACCCCGTACTTTTTCATCAAACTCATGAATGAAGAAGCCAAATCGCTCACGATAGTGTGTAACTTCCTACTCCAAATTTGCCTTGGTATCTGAAGACTTCATGATAGAATACTTGATGCCAGACTGTGAAGAGATTGCAGGAGAGTCCTGGGGAAGTGCAGGTCTCTAGGCCCCGTGTGTCTTCCAGATGAATCAGTAGAAATCCTCAAATTACAGCACGGTTTGAATTGGAAGGGACTTCAAAGGTCATCTAGTTCCAACCCCCTTGCCATGGGCAAGGACAATATATGTGAAATATCTCTGCAATAACAGAATTAGGTGGTGCGGAGAAATACAAATTGCTCAGCCAACATTGCTCCCACAAGGAGTCCTGCCCATGAGTTCTGTCAAGTGTTGGAAAGACATGAAAATTATCTGGTCAACTGGCTGATATATGCTACTTGAATTTCCAAAAACCTTTGCATGAAAATGCGGCATGACACATCGCATAAATTCAACAAACCCAGGACTTTTGCGTAAATATTTGGGCAAGATGGAGTTAGCACTCTACCCACAGAGGATGAGGTGACTGACTGTCTTCTACCCAGGCTCCATAGTTAGGTTGCTGTGAGTATCCTGCAGAAATATAACAGAGTTCTCTCCTTCCCAAAGATTATAGAGTGCCTCATCTTTGAGAGGAATCATCCAACAGATCCCATTGTAGAGAAGGCTATTTTTTCAGGTGTGTCACTAGTTGAAGGGAGATGTTAGTGTCCCCGTGGTCATGGACAGTCTTGTCCTTGGTAGAGGTGGTGCCATGCAGTGAGTAATTCTCACCAGTGGCAGGGACAGACATATAGAAATTGTGGGTCTGCTGAGACAGAACAACGTGTACCTTCCCTTCCTCTAGTGAGGTCTTTACAGACTAGGGAGTGAGGTCAGCGTCCCACCGCTCATGGAGGACTGGCCTCCTTTCCTACTAAAACAATTAATTTCTTCCTGGAACCAAAGCAGCTCATCTCCTAACATCAGCATGGCTGAGGAGTCAACTCCCTGGCACCTTGTGACCTACAAGTTGAGGCTTGCCAGACTCTTTTAGCCCTTAACAGAGACAGGCACCAGCTGGCATTCCCAAGGGAGGCAGAGCATTAACACCAGGCTTCATGGCACCTCAGTGAGGCTGTACCTGAAATACTGCACTGCCACTGCATACTGAGGGGCAGGGGATTTGTAGACAGTCTGAATCCATCAGCATCTGCACCTAGGGTAGTGATAAAGGTGATTCCCTTGGTCTGACCTCTGAAGGATGTATTTGACATGTATTTCCCCCTACATCTCTGTTGCTCCAAAGGTGACAGTACCCTTAAAGTAGAATATTGCCTGTGGCAAACATAAGGTTCACCATTTCCTGTGAGAAGCATGCTCAGAAAGAAAGTAAGAGGAAAAGGAAGAAAAAGGGATTCATTAATCTCCACCAGCTGCTGGCAGGTCCCAGCCTGTGCCTCTTCCTGATGCCTGCTTGGTGGCAATAACCACAGCAGTGGTGGAGGGGAGAGGCCAAGTTAAGGAGGGCTCTTTCCTCTTTCTTTTCACAGGTACCGTGTGTTTTTCTGTGTGTCTGCCATTGGGCTGGGGAGAGAATTCAGGAGGGGGAGGGGGAATGAAGTAACATGGAAAAAGAGTATGGTTGATTTTTTGGCTTTTGGGGTTTTTTTGGAGGGGTGGCAGGATGAAAAAAGAAAATAGGATCACAGAGACATAGAATAGCTGAGCGTGTAAGAGCTCTATAGAAGTATCTAGTACACTCTGCTGCTCAAAGCAGGGTCACTTAGAGCAGATTGCCAAGTGCCATGTGAAATCAGGCTTTAATACCCTCAAGGACGGAGACTCCACAACCTCACTGCTCCAGTGCTTTATCACACTTAAAAAAAATCATGTTTAAATGGGATTTCTTCTATTTTAATTTGTGCCCACTGCCTCTTATCCTGATATTGGATACCATTGAGAAGAATTTGGACCCATCTTGTATTTATTCACTTTGATATGATCCCCACTGAGCCTTTCCTCCAGCCGCCTCACAATCTCCTCATATGTCAGATTGTCCTGCTCCCTAATTACTTTAATGACCCTCAGTGGAAAGTTCTGTGCTTACTACAATATCACTCTTTTACTGGGAACCCTGATCTGGACAAATAATGTCCAGATTATTTGGACACAGTCATAGTTCTCAACAAAATTTATGCTTCAAGGCACACTTAACCTTATCCACATCCTGCTTTACAACCAATTTCTGTGAAAGGGGGTTACTCTGTGTCATGGTTTAACACTGGCACAATGCCAGTGCCCCATGAAAATATACTTCCCTGGTGTTTGCTGTGAGATGTGACCAGGAAATAAGCAAAGCAGGCTTCTAGCTTAGGAAAAAAGGTTTATTAACTAAACTACAAAAGAAAAAAAAAACCACACACACACACACCTGGAAAATGAAAACTCCACA
>NW_005054311.1:4050174-4080922 GCF_000277835.1 Geospiza fortis
CCAACGCCTCCTGGTGCCCCCACCACCCTTCCATCCTGAGGGGTCAGGCCTACCCCTGCCGGGCCGCAGGTTTCCCCTCCCCCACCCAGCTCGAAGCCGGGCAGGGGAGGCCTTGCCTCTTTGCTGGCCGGAAATCAAAGAGAGAGCCCAAGGGAGTGCTCTGCTTCTAACCCCTGTGTTCTCAGAGGCACATCCACCCTCAGTGGCCAAGCCTGGTGTCAATTTAGAATCTGAACACCTATTGGCCTCTGGCCACTCCATTCCCAGAAAACCTGTTTCCTGTAAACCCACGACACCCTGGGAATGGATGATGATAGAGGAATGATAAAAATAAAATGCTGTTTTATGGTCAAGCAACAAAGTTAAAGGAAATGAGATGTTATGTTTGGGTCCAGCTTCAGTAATGGCCATTTAAACAGGCAAGCTTTCTGCAAATGTGCCTGTTTTCAAAGCTCCATTTGAGAAGGCTAAAGGAAACTCTTAGAAGAAATGTCACAAGATGAAGAAGGAAGGCGTCTTTCAAAAACCTGAAGCTGTGTTCAAATAGAAAAGTGAAAAATAAATCAAACAATATCAGATTAGTTTGATTAATAACTTCTCAAAGTTGAAAGAAACATGAAACATCAGAAGTGGAACAGCTTGCCAGGAAGCTTATCATGCAAAAATGGAGAAGGAACACTTAGGAGAACTGTGGCAATACTCCCTGAGGAATTTCAGGGAGGCTCCTGTATCAAATCTTTGCACACAGCATGAACAGTCTCAAGGTCAAAGTACTGTGAATTATGTTGTTCAAGAAAGAGGGAAAAATACAAAAATCGGTGAGTCTCTATAATTAGATGGTAATTACCAGTGAGTTTAAAGGAACTTGGGGATTACCCATGTCAAGACAGAAAGTTTCTGTATCACAGGCTATGAAAATATGTAACCTGACATCAAGACTCCTGAAGGATATCATGGGGACTACCTAGCAGTAAATCTTAAGACTCAGCTGTGAGAGTTAACTAACTCTGTAGTAGAGAATGGATTTAGTGGACATGTGGATAACTATGGCACATTAGAGCAGTCAACATTACATTTGCTGAGGATGACATTATATGATACAAGGGGACATTCCTTTGGTCAGTTCAGGTCAGTTGTCCCAGCTGTATCCACTCCCAGTTTCTTGCCCACCCCAGTCTGCTCTTGTTGGGGGCAGAGTGGGAAAAAAGAAATCCTGATGCTGTTCCAAGCACTGATTAGCAATATCAAGATGTGGGCGTGTTGTCTGCTAGTCACAGGCCCAAAGAAAAGCACAAACAGGCTGCTCTGAAGATAGGTAACTGTCCTTGCCAGACCCAGTACAATTTGTCAGAGTAAGACCCTTTTTTGGGCCATCGCATCCATCACAGTCATCACTGATGAAGGGATATTCAGCCAATGTGGCTGACCTTGGTGCCAGTCTCACCTGAGGCTACTGCTTGAGATAGATCATACAGTGATGTGCCTTTAATCAAGGCCATCCCTTCAGCCTAACCAGCTGCTCAGTGTAATCCCTTTTGAGAGCACCTGTCACATGGATTTTATCTGCTGTGGAATGAAGCCTGTTGTGATAGTGACTTGCTCTCTTTGTTGCCTTGCATCTGCAGTCTTTGTTTTCTTTACAGTGGTCTTGGTAAATGGAGATGTGATTTGGTTCTCTGGCTTGCCCTGTGCAGAGGGCATGTGGTGTGGGGAAACAAGCCCTTTTTAGCACTAGTATCACAGTTACCAGACTTACATGGATCTAGTTCTTCCCATGTCTGTCCACTACAATCCTCTGGATTGGGACTCTCCCTCAGAGCCACAGTGGTCCCTTCACCTCTTAAATGTTTTTTCCAGGCCACTGTGTGTTTCTCACACTGAATGGCATCAGTCTACTCACTAGCCCCAGAGCTACTGTTTGATTCAGCTTCTCCCTACTTGACTATTACTCCTTAAAACAGTTGATTAGCCCTTCCTTTCCTCCCACATTTGCCTCCTTGAAGTCAGGTCTTAATTGCATCAGACATACTTTGTGCCCATCAAACACTGAGCTTTTCTATTCTGTTTAATAAATGCTCAGTGCTGCTTTTCATACATCAGTCCCAGTATTTCCTCCCCAAGCTCTTTGACCCTTATCTCAGACTCTTGGCTGGTAGCCAGCCACACCCAAGTTCATCACACTTAGCTCTTCCTCAGATTTCAGGCTGTCTTTCAGTATTGGTGAGTTTGAGGGGAAATTAATTTTCCATGTGCTGGTTTTGGCTGGAGTAGAGTTAAATATCTTCGTACTAGTTATTACAGAGCTATTACAGTTACAGTTTTGAACTTGTGCTAGAGTCTTGATTACATAGAGATGTTTTTTTTTACTGCTGAGCAATGTTTACAGAGTGTCAGAGCCCTTTCTGCTCCCTTCAACACTCCACCAGTGAGGAGGCTGGAGGTGCACAGGAATCTGGGAGATGACACAGCTGGGAAAGCTGACCCAGGGGTATTCCACACCATATGGTGTCACGCTCAGCATAAAATGCTGAGGGGAGATTTGGGGGCGGGGGGAGAAGGTGCTCAGGGAGAGGCTGGACATCAGTTGGTTGGTGGTGTAATTGCTTAAATTTGCATAATTTTTATTTTTTTATTTTCCTCATTTTATTTTCTTTTTAAAATTTTTTTAGAAATTTTGTTTTCTTCACTGACCCGCAACCTGTTCTAATCCCCTCTTCTTTAATATCTCATGAGTGGGGAAACTGGCATTTTTCATTCCCAGTTGCTCCCTGGTCACATCTGGCTTGTGATTAACAGGACCAAAGCACGCAGATGAACCTCATCAATGAAACACCTACCTGGCTTTAGACTGCTTGACACAGACTAACCTCGGGCTAGAGACTGCTACAGGCAAATAAAGCCTGGTAAAAATGTTCAGAATCAACTTTTCAAAGTCCCAAATAAGAGAAAGATAGTCCACCAGTCTTTGCAGGTGTGCAAAAAAGAGGAGGACAAATCATCATAAAAGAAACCATAAGAGCTCTCTCTTAATAAGGATTGTGGAGCTGGAGATGAAAAAGAAGAACATTAGGGGACAGAAACTGAGAGGCAACTATACCCAAATACATGCATAGACTCAAAACAGCTTGCAAGACATTTTAGGGGTACCATATGGCAAGAACTAAAAGGACAGAGTACCACTAAACAGAAAGCTGGAGGCACCAGGGGAGAAGCTATTCTACTCTTTTGACCAAACATAGGCCAGTGTGAGACACAATGCCCCAGTGTTAAAAGTGCCTTTTGAATCTATTTTGTTCCTTCTGATGGGGGGGGGGGGCTTCTAAAAAGAATAATTAAAAAAATCCAAATCAAACCAAGATTTTTAGGGACCCATTGAAAGGAGTGGTAAGAAATAGAATAGCTTAACGAAATAGCTGAAGCAAACTGATTAGCTCCAGATATCCTTAAAAAGGAGACATCACAGTTCTTCCTTTATACTGAGAGAAAAATCTTAAATAGAATATGTTGAGTTGGAAGGGACCCATCTGGATGATCAAATCCAACTCCTGGCCCTACCCAGCACCATTTCTAAGACTGACACCATGAGCCCTAAAGCATTGTCCAAACACTTCTTTAACTCTGTTACGCTGGTGATATGACCACTTCCTGGGGAGCGTGTTCCCTTGCCCAGCCACCCTTTGGGCGAAACACTTTTTCCTAATAAAATCCCCATCTAAACTCAGCTTCATGCTGTTTACTCAAGTCTTGTCAGTGGTCATGAGAGTGAAGTGATCAGAACCCTCTCCTTTGCTTCCCCTTCACAAGGAAGTTCTGGACTGCAATAAAGTCTCCCCTCAGTCTCCTTTTCTCCAGAATGAACAGACCAAGCGACCTCAAGCTGCTCCTCATAAAGCTTCCCCTACAGTCCCTTCAACATCCTCGTTCCTCTCCTTTGATGCTCTCTAACAGCTTAATGTCTTTTTTCTATATTTCTGTAACCACTGGAAAAGTGCATCAATCCTCACACAGGGCCTCCCACTTAGTGGGAGATGGGGAACAGTCAGTCACTGGGCATCTGGGAAGGCAGGGCTCTTTCTGACTCTGCTGCTGCTGTTTTGTAAATCCATTTGTCCTGTGGCTCTTGGGGAAAAAGTCCAAAGGGTGGAAGGTCGCCTCCTGGAGAAGAACAGCAGGAAATGATGAGCAGGAAGCAGCAGGGTATGGAAGTGAAGAGCTGTGCAGGAATGGAGCTCGGAGGCACTGCACCACGGGCCATCTACACCCACAGAGTCCAGCCAACTGCCTTTTGTCACTTATGTCCTTAGAGAATCAGGAGTGCAGTGCTAAACCCTGGGCAAGAGCAGCTTCCAGAAGCATATGATGGTTTTCTGAATTAATTCTAAAACAGCGCCAACCCCAAATCACAGAAAACTCATAATTTCCAAAGCCATTACAAGCCTAATGAAGATAAGAATGTGAGATGGTCACGTAGTTGCTTAATAAATCCCATTAGAAGTGAGGAAGTTTTTAAGTTACTCTTGGACACTTAGATTCTAAAATATTGATTATCCAGCATGAGCTGGCTCACATACAGAACCACATTTTGAGCTGATGTCATTACCACAACCAGAAAGTTCATATAAAATTAGTTAATATATAATTCTGTATCTCCAAAGTTACTACTTACAGTTTTTTTACCACCTTTCTTTCCAGTAACAAAAGGTAACTCTTTATCCTATATGTCAAGTCTTTTATTTGGAAATGGAATGCATAAAACAATGACTTGAACAGGAAAGTCTTGCTCATCTTAAAGACTTAAAATGTTCTAATTTTATATGCTTTATGACTATTGTATAGAATATCATGAGGTCAGTGTCAAGAAATGCAAGACAGAAGACCAAGAAACTCACAATATGTAAAGGTGCAAGAGAAATCTTTCTGTGTACAAAAATGAGCCACGAAATATCAGAAATACCCAAATACGGTATTCTGGACTTTGAGAAGCTACTCTAGAAGAACCAGTGACTCGGTTGTTTTGAAATGGCACAAAAAGGGAACATGCTATATGCATCTTTTATATCAGGAAAACTTTTCACACACATTTAATTAATGTGAAATATTAGTTTGCTTAACAGTAAAGAGCTCATTCCAAACAAATTCAAAACAGGTATAAGATACAGCAAATGCAGTCCCAGTTTTGCATAGACTTACTTAGGTGTGTTTAATGCTAAAGTCAATAATCTGTAGTCACAATTAACAGCATAAGGAGACTTTAACATTAACAGGAGATAAATATTCACTTCAAGATTCCTTTCCATTGCCAGCGGTGTGTAAGGAGGATTTCAGTACAGGAAAGGCTGTAGTCTGTAGCAAAACACAATAGTCAGGCAAACTTCTTTATCTTTTTGGACCCAAATATTTATACATTCAGACTTTTGCAGTACCAGAACTGGATAAAATCCACTTCACCAAGTAGTTACAGACCACAGGAGCTGACCTGTATGAATATTTTCAATTAATGACAAATTGAAGTTAAACAGCCTTGCACAAACAGCATGCAATTTAATAAACTTAAGAATCATTATGGTTTACTTGTAAACTTACTGACCAAAGCAAAACTAGAATTGGAAACTAGAATTCTGCCTTTTGGATTTTTTAAATTGTATTTTTTTTGCCATTGAAAGGAATGCACTCTGTATTTTCTTTACTGTTACTAAGAAACTTACTTTTAAAAATCTTAGAAGATTAGCCAAATTTTTTCTAATCATTTTTAGATGTGGTTTCTAGATATAGCTGTGGGGTTTGTATTTTGGTATAATAATTCAACCTGATTATTTTTTACAAATTTGAACGAAACAGATCAAAATGCCTCCCTTAATGAATTTCATTCCCATGGAATACAGATTTTAAATTGAAAGGTATGAATTGTTCTTACCAGGTTATTTTTTTTCTCTGCATCATGTAGTTTGTTGAACCTGTACTTGAGCAAAATAATTATATTTGAATGATGGGTGTTTCATCTAAAAAATAGGATGGGGCAGGGAGGGAGGGAGGAAAAGACTGAGGAATTATTCCCTTTGAAACATGACAGAATTGGCCTAGTAGGTCACTGTGGTACCAAATGATGAAGAATTTAAGAAGCGTTAAGAGACCTTTCCAGCATGTAACAATTATTTGCATTACATGAATACCCACTATGCCAAGAAATCAGGTTTGTCAACAATGCAGAAAGATTTCTATAAACTTGCATACATATTAAAAGAAATCATGTTACAGTTTTTTCACACCTTCATTCACTTTAAGAAAACTGAAACCCTCTGCCATATTGTAGGCCAAGAACGTGGCAGAATTTGAAGTTTAACAATGCCATCTACCTTATCCTGTATTTCCAACAACATATTTTTTTAGCTAGGAATTCACAATTTCTACAATTTCAATTATCTCCATTATCAAATGAGAATGATTTTTAAGTAGAATATAATCCAATATTATACCTTTTATTTTTGACAGCCCCCAGTTTGGCAATAATCCTTGATTCTGCTGTAGCACAGTGTCTTGTTTTTTCAGTTTTCATAGCCTAGTGGCACAGGCACCACAGTTTCAGTTCATGAGTTGTCTTAAAAACACAGATTTGGATCTTAATTACAATGGTCAGGATGCTTAGGTTTTCACTGAAGAGAGGCTGAAATGCAGGAAGTTTATATAATGTCATCTGGCAGACTGTAGACCTTGTGAGGACGAAGAGGGTCTTGAAAGAGGAGGGTATCAAAACTAGATTTTGGCAATATAGAAGATGTATTGTCCATGTAGTTCTGTCTTAAGCTTTAAAAATAGTCTTGTTAAATAAATTTTTCCTTCCTTAAGACCAGGTAATACACAAAGCGAGGAAGAGTCCAGGGGTCAGAATTTTCTTCAGTTCTTAGTTATTCTCTATGAGCTTTTTTTTTTAACTTTTCTTCATAAGATTCTCCATACTCATTTACTCTGCTCTTATCCACAGGATAAAGCCTGGCAGAAAAAACCCAAATCTTTAGTTACATTACAGCCTCCTATCTGAAAGATTTAAGTAGTTCTATGATGCTTAATTTTAAAAGTTAATTTCTTTGTCATCATATTCTCTATTCCTATTTGTGGCAAACCCCAACATCTTTAAAGATTTGTACAGACATATCAGCTTTTTCACAATATGACTCAACCAGCTGTCTCATAACAGAACCTCTTAAGAGATGTGTTAGCTCCCTTAAAGCTTGGCTGGAGTCTTTTCTCAAGCAATCCAGGACACCTCTCAAACTTGAAACCAATGCCCAGCCCCTATCAGAAGCTGCAGGCCACTTAATTTCTACAAAAACAACAATAAACAAAAATGTTTATTCTTGGGAACAAAAATACACTTTCTGTAACTTCACTGTGAACATTTCTACTATTTCGTAAGTAGTGCATATAGCTTTCTTCTCTACCTGATTTTAGTTACTCAAAGAATCTAAAACTTGACAGGTACTCAACTTACAAGAGAACCGGATAACTTGTTTTTGCAAACCAGGTAAACAGAAAGGCAGAGCAGGGCAGTCCCCCATCACACAACACGCTTCATTACTGCCCTGCAGAGCACCTTGGAGAACATGCCTCATATGGAGATGTGGCCCTCAGCAAGGGTTAGAAGCCCAGAAGCCCAGAACTGCTAAGGTTTTTTCAAGCTTAGGAATTTTTCTCCTTTCCCTAACTTCAGGTATTTATGTCTCACATTTGATTTGTGGAGTTTTTTTGTGGTTTTTTTTTTTTGGTAGTTTTTTTTGTTTGTTTGGTTTGTTTTTTTTTTATTGTTTAGTTTTGGTTTTTATTTTTTGTAGTTTTTGCTTGTTTTTTCTTTTGTTTTGTCTTTTTGGGGAGGTGGGAGGATTTGCGACTTCCAAATCTGGTGAAAAGAAGGATGCTGTGGAGAGGGAAAAGGGGTAACTGACAAAAATTCTGAGTACTGTGACAAGAGGAATTCTTTGACTACTCTGTATCATGTCCAGGATTACTGTCAGTTATGGGGAAATGGTTTAGTTCCTCTTATTTGTATTGAGATCTCCTTTACAGGGTGCCCTGCTCACCAGTCCCTTCACTAGGCATATACATATCTAGTATTATCCAGCCCATACTTTACTAGACATTATTATAGTATAAAACTTCTGCTCCAAGTCTATCCCAATCTACAGCTCTTTATAGTAACAAGACTACAACCATCTATAGCATTGTAAAAACTGTAACAAATATTAAAGGAAGTCATACCATCTTTGGTAGAGATAGACCAGGAACACAACATCATCTCTAAAGCATGCCAGCCTATGAGATGTTGGCATAGTGATGATAAAAGCAAATATATCATCGATAAAGGTGTTGAATGCCTACAAATAAAAGAAAAGTAGACTTCAGTTGGCTGTGAAGAAAGGAAGTCATCAGTCATACAAAGTTAGAAGCTTCTTGTATTTTTCTGTGGGAACACAGACTTCCTCCATATTGTAACAACACTTATTCTGCAAAACTAATGCAAACTTTAAAATGTCTTCTTTTAATGAAGATATACTGTCTACTACAGACCAGAAGTTACAAGTAAAAAGGAAGTAGGACTGTTTCAGGTAAGTGAGAGTATTGTCATGGGAGGGGAAAAACACACACTCAATTTCAGAGAAAACTTCAAAAGGAACTGGAAAAACCCTCAGACTTTCGTTCATCCATTACTCAAATGACAAGATGTACAAAATGTCACTTCACTTTCGTTTTCTGAAGAAATTTGTGTAAAAATTTGTTAATGTATTGCTTTTAAGAAGATTAACTTAATAGCCTTGGAAAGACTTTAAAATATTTTCAGTGCTTTCCTGGAAGTAACCATGTCTTGAATAATGGATGGATAATTTTCTACACCATTTCCAATCAACTAGGCGTACTATAGGCTCTATTTCTGCAGCAATAATGAAAAGTAATTTAACCAAAAGGCAACTCCTCTGGATCTGGCTCTTGGCTACAGGAAGGATGTACACATCAACTCTTACAGTGCACCAGCTCTAGTACTCATGTTGCAATGAACTGTTTCAACTCACTGAAAACATCAGGAAACAAACCCAGCAAAGAATATTCACTGTTAGGCTAACAAACTGAGTCAGTAACATGGCTCCTTTCAGTTTAGCAAGCTGTATGCTAATCCATACCATAAGAAGGGTGCAAGTGATGTAAGCACAAAACTCACTCTACAAAATGAACCAATGCTTATATGATAGAAGAAAATACCAGCAGAAAATGGGGGTGTTGGACAGCAGAGAGTTCTCTCTCCTGTTAAGAGATTAGTTACAACAGGAGAGCTCTTTCAGTCAGGTCAAAACAAATCCATCAGTCTGAAGTGACTGAGCAATATGGCTAGCACTTCTCAAGCCTGTGTAAAGGTTTGTCATGGAACAAAAATAAAAACCTCGGCAAGCTGGAAAAGACAGCCTTTCCAAGTCAACACCCAAGTGAGTGATCCTACAATAACAATGGGAAGAAAAAGCTAAATGCTCCATCCTTCAGGCACACAGGCAGTCTTCATAAGGCACTGCAAGTGAATGCACCAAGGCAGCCCATTCCATAGTGTTTGACCTGGATAATTTTCTTTTGAGATTACCTCACTTGAAGGTACTCTTTATTAACAATGAAACATAAAACCCACAGAAACTGGAAAGTCAGAGTTCAAATTAAGGAAAAAACAAAGCAAAGCTCTCTAAAACAATGGTTACAGGTGAGCCCTCAGACTCTTCTTTCCACTTCAAGTGAAGAAGAGAGCAAGCAACTTTAAATATCCATTAAAAATGTAAAATACTCCCTCCAAAGCTGTCTAAATGAAACATCATTGAAAACAAAAATAGACCTCTTTCTCCACACACATGCGCCTTTGTTGTGGATAGCCTATGGTGTCTAAACAGGAACTATAAATGCTCTGTAAGAAAAGGCAAGGTCGTACTCATCTAAAGGTTATTTGCTTGAATAACCTCCCTCTGTAGTTTATTTAACTGCTGATGTCTTCTGCTCAGTTATTTTCTTTGGTGAAGTAAAATTGTGAAATTATTTCACTAATATACCTTTTGCTCCCTCCTCTTAAGAAACATGCTGATTTGCCTAGTATATGCCTCAAATACTGTGTTTATTGTTATTTTTGTCTCTATTTCCACATAAAACACTGCTTAGCTGCTATACTGCTAACAGCTACATTTCAATCTGTTTTCCTAGATGCACCATGTTTCCTTAAAAACAGTAAGGCAGCAGAAAGTTGGACAATTGCTATAGGCTCATAGAAATGGAAATGCCTTTGAAGTCTCATTAGATATATATGTTTTAGTTCTTTTGTCCCATATCCTCTGTTCAGAATTGGACACCATTTCTTGAGCAGTTTTTAACACTGTTCCTTTTAAAGTACAGATGTTCTGGGCAATTGTAAAATATCAGCACAAAGGAAAAATGAAAGCATTTATAAGTGGAAGCACAAATAAAAAGGGTAGATGGTGATGGCATCACCTTGATGATCCCAGCACATCCAGCCAGGGTTTCTCAGGACACAAAGATCAGGAAAACAAAGCACAGTACAAAAACCCTAATGACTGGGACTGGGGGGAAATGATAGTCAAAACACTATCAGCTCTTTAGGGGTACAAGAACAAAACTAGCATAGAGTTGCTAATTGAGGGAGAACATCAGAGACGTGGGAACTGAGCAGTGGGTGTCCCTTGTTACCCATATCTGTGCATATGAGAGCTGACTGGGCTACTTGGGTCTATCATCTTGGTGTTTGAGTACTGTACAAACCACTTGGACACACGACTGGGTGCTTGTGGGTATGCAGCTATCAAAGGGTTAGTGAGCTGATTTTGGTTTTAAATAAACTCACCTTCCCCTCCAAGGTCTGCTATTGAGCTTGGCGGCAGCACTGCACTGTCTTACCAGGGCAGTCTAGGCAGTGGGGACACCACAGTGCATGCAGCCCCTCTTCCCCCATGGAACAATCCCCCTCACATTTGCCCAGAAGCTCACAATTACCACCCTGGCACAGCACAGTGTGTACATTACTTCAGCCTCTGGTAGCTCCTGCAACCTGCCAAAATAAAGTCTTTTAGCATTCCTAACTGTTTCTTGGGAACTATTCCTTGTCAGTGATGCATTGAAACGTTCTTAGAATAACGCATTTAACTGAGACTGATGGATTATCTGCAGGACCAACATCTGCACTCATGCAAGACAGCTGATGGTACAAAACGCAGTATTATCATAAAAACTAGGATGCAAGTATTCTCATCATATGGAAGTCATTATGAAAAACAAAAATCAGTGTGGTTTTTTATTTTAAGGACAGTTGCAAACAAGTTTAGTTCTTAAAACAAAAAAAGTACTGCCATCCTTAAGCTACTTCTTATTAGGCTGTTTCTTATAGAAAATAATTTTCAAAATGACTGCACACAACTTTAAATTAGAGCTTTACTTACTTTGTATGTGAAAGCCTTCCATGGTAAGTGTGCAACAGATTTCATCTAGAAATAAAAAGTATCAAATTGTAATCAAGTCTGGAAGAAGAGACTAGAAAAGTAGACCTTCATCACTTTTCAATCTTACCTTGTAATTTACAAATAGTTGGGGCAGCATAAACAGGAATCCAAAAGCATACACTCCTGAAGATGAAATATGGAAAACAAACAAATGCACAGATGTTAATCACACAACTGTACTTCCATAATTAGTAATTTTACTCTTTTTTTTTTCTGAAGAATGAAGATGCATCTAATTATTTTGTTCACTTTGGGTTGATTCTTCTCCCTTTTTTAATCACTGTGATAATTTAGTAATAAGTTATTGATCTGTATTACACTGATCCAAATGACAGCAGTTAACATTCTACTTTTGATTCCTGGCCTTCATCTGAAAATGTATGTATAGAAAAGAGAACAGAAGGGACTCACCATTGACAAAACTGTTAATCAACCAGGAATACCAGCTACAAACAAAGAGAGTACAGTTATATTTCTCTTCAGCCAAAATGATAACACATCCTATACACACCACTGTACACCACATGACTACTCCAAGAAACAGCTGTGTTATAAATTTCTCCATGACAAGAACTAAATACCTCACATCTTCCTTCCCTGCAGGGGCTCCAGAGAAGGCAGTTTAAGCAAACGATACTTACCAGTCCATACAAGAAGTTTCGACAGATTTATCACCTGTTTTTATACTTTTACACACCATTTTAAGACATCTATGTTGATAATCAGATAACTGACATGAGATATGTGCACTGTGTGTGTAATACTGTTCACTGAACTCTGACTGTATTAAGGCCTGCAAAGATAACACTGTCTTCTAAATATTAAAGAGTCACTTAATATGGCACAGTAAGGACTTAACAAGTACCATTCAGTGCAAACCACAACAGTAGGTATTTAAAAAAAAAGTAAATACAAGGAATCTAGATTTTTCCCTCCTTACATCTAATAACTGGCCCAGATGTTCAATGGAGCACAATCCTAACAAAATAATGGTAGAGCTACAGACAATGACAGAATCCCATACTCCTGCTTGCAATTCTGAGAACAGCTAATAACTGTCACACTCTGGTTATGTAATTTAAAATTAAACTTGCACTGCTGTGTTACTGTCACCTTAATAGCAACATTACAGTTGTAGCAGCATTTCAGTAATCCACAAGTATTTAAAGAATGAATCAGAAAATGCCTCCAAGATTAAAGGACAATTTACTGCTAAAATTATTTGTTGTGGCACATTTCCTTACTGATTTAACGATGGCAAGAATTCTATTATATGAATTGCTTTCACTTCCTTAAGCTGCAGCTCATAAAATACCTGAAATACAGTATTTTGAAATACTAAACAAATTCAAGAATTTTGTCAGAAAAGCAGAATTTTAAAATGCTGCATATTTGTTAGCTGCTTACTAAGACAAGAACCTTTTGAAAAAAATGCTTTTCTAATAGCCCAGAAATTGCCCCAGTTTCTAGTATGAGTGTTACAGCTCATTTATGCAGCAACAGCTTAAAATAACATTAGGAAAAACTACTACTGCTTGTTTTCTCACATCCCATCTGGGCCTAAGGACTATTAAAAATGCCTACATGGCCTCACCATGCTTGTGTTTGCAGGATTTTCCTACAACGAAGTCTCATTGCTACACGCTTGCATATCTCCAACAGAAAATGAACCAGCTATTTCAAGTGAAAGGTGACAAGGGTTTCATTTGTTCATGAAATATTGAATGTCCAGCTCTTACTGAAGTATTACTATGTTGCAGGAAGTTCATGGCTCTAAAGGAATAAAGAGCCCTTTCTAAAAAATGCTTTTGCTTGCTTGCCATCATAGCTATCATATCTAGGAACAAAGAAGCCTCTTGTTCAAACCAAGTAATTTTGTGAAGGTTTTTGCGTCTTTTTGCTATTGGACAGGTTCAACCACTGAATTCCTTTCATCTCTCCTATCACCAACTGGCCCTCTGAACATCAATGGCAGCTTTCTTCCTCCTCTTCTGACTGACATGCATGCAAGCTATTGAATTCTGTGCTAAAGTTGTTATCAGGTAACCTCTGAAAAACAACAGCCTGCTGCTTATATTATGTTAAAAAAACATCTATATTCTTCAGCTTTAGATAGACAGGACAAGGAAGTTTCCAGTTCCTGGCCTATGCATCAAGCTAACAACTGATTTCCATAACCATATAGAAATAATGGGGAATGTTTCAATTCCATGTAAGATCATTCATAGAGTTACAGTACCTTTTATATTTGACATTCAGCAAGGAGTAACCTGCACCTCCGATACACAGTGGATAGAGCAAATACGACAAGTATTTCATGGCCTAATGGATAAGAAAAACAGTTTGTTGGTTCACATTCTATATGGACAGATTTTTCATGGCATTAAATAGCCATGAGAAGAAGAGAGCCACATAATTTTTTCCTGAAAATCTTTTCCTATTCCCAAATGCCTGCAATAACTTCCACTATGCTTCCACTTCTAGTGGTGATAGTGAAAATTCCGAAGCCCAATTCAGACAATCACCTCATAGTGTTGGCACCAAGAGACAGCGCAAAGATCAGTCTCTAAAAGTAGCTTCCTACTTAACACCAATGTTGTCACTTATGCTCAACTCCTTTCATAAAACAGGAACCACGTGAACTTTCCTTCAGTAAAAATAACAAGTACAAACATCAGCTTTCAGATTTTTGAGTGGTAATGCTTCTCAGAGCAATGCCTCAACCAGATTCAACAACCAAAAGAACTATTTCACTGTTTCCTTTCATAAATTATCAGAATGAATCTTCACTATCTGATCATCTACACAGTGATGATCCACTTGACAACTGTGAAGATGTGGAAAATACGCTTGTAGAAAAAAAGAGCAAAACAAGTCAATCAACAGGTGACATATACAGACTTTGTAGATCAGAAGTCATAGGATTCCCTCTTACCTGGGCATCATATTCCTCAGTTTTCTTTTCAGAGTCATTGTATGCACCAAACTGCAACACATATGAAAACCATAAACAAATCAGAACATAGGGGAAAGCATTTGCTCTCCAACTCTCTACATTGAGCAGCTAACAAAGCTTTTAAAAGCTTCTATATAGGAGAGTCATATATTAGTCCTGTGCAGCCTACTAAATATAGGGTAGGCAAAAAGATTAACTTTTAACCTAATATTTTATACCAAACTTCCAGGACTTGTTTGCTTAGAGAAATGTCGTTGAAACAGTAGAATTCACAAAGTAAACGCAAAGTCAAATAGCTAAAAATTTGTCAGATACAGGAAGCATTTATGAAAAGTCGTAACCATGAAGAGATCATGGATTATTTCCACATGTCCAGAAATTCTGCCTGCTTCAACACAGTTCCTAGACATAGGAACAAGCAGAGCCACCAATCACTCCAGACACAGACTTTAGGCAGCACAAACCCCCAGCACTTCTTGCGAAGAAACACTGAATATTAGACAACTGTTTCTTCTACCAGCAAGATAAAACTTTTAGTGTAGACTGCACTTTGCCACTGCATGTTCTGCAGTCTCAGCACTTCATTTTACCCAGAAGTAAAATCATCTAAGAGTGTACTGTCCTCAGAACATGCCACATTTTCTGTTAGCTCCACAACGGAGAAGTTGCACCTACAGTTCATGAAAAAGCCAGTTTCTTATTTCAAAACATGATGTCACTTAAGAGTGCCTTTCCAACACAGTGGCAGCCCCACCATAAAGATTTAGAAAAACTGACAGAGAAGTTCTGAAGTTTCTTGCACCATAAATACATACAAATAGCTGCTTCTTCTAAAGAACTCAAAGAAAGAAACAGGTTTGCAAATGCTCATCCTGCTATTGGATTAAGCCATTCATAGAGAGATGTACACAGGAACCTTTTATAATTAAAAAGGTTCTTCATTTCACTAGAAGTCAAGTTGCACAGCAACCTGGAAACAGATGGATGACTCAAGCGTGTAATCATTAACAGGGCAATGTCTACTATACCTGAAATTTGGGTCTCAAACCTTGCCACCTGATTGTCATTTTCAAGGCCTTCTTCACCTTCCAGAGCTGTGATTAGCAAAACCAAAAAATGCACATAAAAGATTATTATACAAAGGAACATCTTATGAAGGATTCCAGATTACCTATTTTAATCACCCATTGCATAAAGCAGTAGCATCCTGATTGCAGCACACACTACCTGTGTCTACACAAACCAAATGCCATGTCATCAAACAAGTACAACGTTGTGAGCCTGCACTATTAAGTCTCTTTATCAGATGATGTAATTTAAGCGAAGTAATGTAGTCATTCTAGGATATCTGAATGGCACTGCCTAAGATGAACCCCAGGTGAGGCATTTAGAAAATTCCAGCAGTCACCTGCCAAGCAAGTTTTTATATGCCTTCGATGAAGGTGCCTCAGAACTCCTAACAGGGATTAAGTTGGCACTTACATAGTCATTACATTTCAGTAGTGAACTACAACCAAAAATCAGTGAATGCACTGAATAACTTGGTTACTTACTGTACAGCTGTAACAGCCTGACCCTAACGTAAACCTGAAGTTTCAGTTCACCTGAAAATTTACTCATGTACTGTACCCACACTGCTAAACAGATTTGACAACTTAGGCAATGCAGGTGCCTAGGAGAGCGGCACTCTCTGAAGCTTTTTGTGGACAAGGTTAATTTGCTTAACTTTAGATACACCAATATTCTTTTCTCACCCCCATATATTCCAGACCAAAAAAAAAAAAAGGGGAATAGTGTAACAACAATCCTTTACTATTATCTTTGGTACAAGTGAGAAAATAATTTCTTATAGAATCAATGTCACTATTAGCACTGCATGAGAAACAGGAGTTAAGTCCAAGTTGTGAAAAACTTCTTCCTAGCAGACAAATTCCTCTGAGATGTACTGTCACTGAGATTGCTGTCACTTTGAGACAGCTGTGCTACCTGCAACTGACTAGATGCAGACTTTTGGAATCATGCACACAGGCAGCAGTCTCCTCCTTTTTCTCCTTCCCCAATCATCTCAGTCCTGGCACTGCCTGTGGGCACTCAGCCTGCTCTCTGACAGTACTTCCATGCAGGCTTATTGACATGGTTACACTTACTTGGCCAGGAGTGAGGCCTGTCGGGTGATGTGATACGTGGAACCTCAGCATCACTGTGTTTGGTTTCTACAATATCATCTGGACCATCCCAGAAAAAATGGATACTTCCAGTTTAGTTATTTGATCAAGGGACACCATCTCCTCTGTCACTGAAAGCCAAGGACGTGCAAGCTACAGCAGAATTTTCCAGTAACCAGTTTAGCATTATTTTTCTACTATAAACTATGGATGTTGCTGCAAATACTGGTATCTGGCGCTACAGCTTCAAGAACTCACCTCAATCACTGCACCAACGCCTGCTGGGATCAGTACCAATAAACTTGTTTGTTCATCCAAAAGGAAAAGAAATATTACCACAGTACTAAAGCACCGCCAAAGCACTGGACAGAAAACATGAAAATGGAAGGCTTATTAATATTTAAATGAACAGTTGAGATGACAGAAGACTGATGGTCTATTTGGTACAATTCTGTCTTACACAATTTAAGTATGAATTTCTTCTGTGTACATCTTGATATATCTAGTAGTCCTAGAAACAGCCAGTGATCTCTGGGCAAATAGGGAACAAGAACTTTTTATGCAATCCTTATCACAGGAGACGAAAGAAAATTGGAACATTTAATGAAGACTTCTGTACTGAAGCAATTCAGCAATATGTGAGTACAATTAGGAGCTACATTCATGATGCTTGTCTCCTGGAAGCTGAAAGGCTGTGAGATAATATAATGTCAGTATCTGAGACTCATTTATTGTTTGTAAATGTTAAAGTCTTTTGAATTTGACTTTACTGAGTCTTGAAACTGGTAAGTGACTCTTATTTCTGAAATTCAATGGACTGTTTTGAATTTTTATAAACTTTTTGGCATACACATGCCAACAGCAGTACAACTGCTTTAAAAAAACAAATGCACTCATAAAAATGATATATGGATTCTCCACATAATAAAACATGTTGTTCACCATAAATTAGAATGCCCTTCCCCCCCCAGTATTGATATTCCTTAGATGTTTTAATCTATCTATAAATATGATAGAATTAGGGATAGTCTCAGAGGTCAAGTGACTCCAGGTTTACAATTTTGCTTCATAATCAAGATTGGAAAAAAAGCTATTCATCTGTTTCTAGGAAGGCTTGGCAGGATGTCAGATCACTATGTTTCTCTCATCTTTCCTATACACAAACCAAGTCAACCCTCCCATGCTCTCCCCCTCCCCCCACCCCAGGAGCCTCTATTGCTCCTGTTTACATCAAAGCCCAAATCAAGCAAGAGCATTACAATACAGCACTTTCCACCCACAAATGTTTTGGAACCTGTAGTTATCTACAAGGAACACAAGGGACTTGCAGAACAGCATTACTCATGAAAGCACATTCTCTCCACCCACAGAACTTTTTCTGCTCTTAATTCTTTTCTCAAAGTACTTCTCTGTTCCTTCAGCAAGGAAAACATGGTAACTGTCTCACTATTAATCTAATTCCCAATTCCAAGACAGTCAAACCTCAGTAGTGACACAAGTGCTTAAACTCAAGTGATACATGAGCACAGAACTAACAAAGTTAGAACCATCTGTGTAGACTGCTAGCCATCTTCGTACACAAACCATCTCATTTGGCTATCTCTATAAACCTACAACGTGTTAACTTAGAGCAAGACTGAAAACACACACCATAAAACAGACAGCACATAGACAACACTTAGCATTCTAGTCCATACCTGCTTTTGTAGACATCCCAATCATGCTCCTCTTTTTCTTCCAAAAACTGATGTCATTTTTAAATGCAAGGAAATCAAAGAGAAGCTGCAAATAGGAAGAAACATACTCATTTGCTCATTTGAAACATACACTAATGAGAGACTGAAAATGTTAACAATGCATTCAACATGGCATTAAAAAAAACCCCGTTTAAGAAGCTTCAGAAATTAAAATTAAGACTCACAAATAAAACCTAAAAAGAAAAGTTGTAGAAGCCCAGGCTCTAAAAGCAATGCAAAATGACAGGATGAATTTCAAACGCCACCACTGCAATGCTGCCCAGATTAATGTCCTGTAAAGCAAGCCAGAGATCCAATACAGGATAACTCATCATTGAGGGTGAAGAACAAGGATCTTGAGGAACCACACACCACAAGGAAAAGCACAGTAAAATAAACTAAAAATGCTCTGTATTGGATTGATAGTCAATTTACATTTGGATAATATCAAAACTTTAGAAAACAAAATCCTACAATGCAGCAAGCCAGGTTTCCTCTGTATTTTGTCACTAAGTTGACCTAAACTTCCAGGACATTTTAGAATTCAATTTGTAGTAAGGTTTTTAATTTTCTTCCATATTTTCATTCCTTTAATACTTCAGTGTCTAAAAAAAATATCAAACACAGATTCCAGAAATTCTTGGGTCAGTGGATTTCAATGAGAAAATTTTCTGTTGTTCTTGTAGGGTTTGTTTGTTTATGGAAGGGGGTTGTTGTTTGGCTTTTTTTTTCTGTTTTTTTTTATTATTTGGGAAAATGATACACAAAAGAAAGAACTATCAGAAAAGCTTGTCCTAGTCTACAGATACCTTGCAACCTGATGATCAGAGTGGAAAAATTAAATTAATAGGCCATGGAAGTCTAAGGCTTTCCAAACAAGTTAACTGTGTGCAATATAAGCATAAAGAAACGTAACATTCCAGGCAAGTTCTTATCTCTCCCAGAGTATGGGAACTGTGTTGAGTATAACTGTAGATTACAAAAATGTTCCCAGTGTCTAAAAGAAGTTATTCATTAAAATCAAGGTTCAGATTTAAGCTGAAAAAAGGGACAAACAACAAAAAAGTAACCATGAGTGCTCCACATTTTACAGGAACATTTCTGGAAGCAATTTCAGAAAATATCACCTGATCTAAATTTCTCCAGGGATTACAAGTCAGAGACAGAAACCCAAGTACAGGTGCCCCAGCTATGCCATTGCAGTGATAAACCTTGTGAGAAGCCAACAAAATTTAAACCAATGTTGACAAGCATATTAATTCTCAGGGCTTTGGTTCAACTACAATGTAAAAAAAGTGATAATGAAGGTAAAGTTTTATATTTCAGTCAAGACTGTTAATTTCTGTATAATTATCTCAAATTTCTGCCTTATTTAAGGTTTTTATATTAACTCTGTATTGGAAATATAGTTGACTTTTGTACCAGATAATGCTTCCACTGCTCTACTGAAATTACTATTTTCAAGAATAACTCTTAATAAATAGAACACCTGAGAGTCAGACACACCTCCCCTCTTTTTTTTCCCCCATATTATGTACTTCCTAAAAACTAAAACCACTTACATGGAATGCTGCTACGAAGAATGTCAAAGCCAGAAAGTACAAGTTAGTATCAACAAAAATTCCCTTTACTTCATCTGCATCCTTTTCTGAAAACCCTACAAAAAAGAACAAGTCATTGTGCAAGAAGTACCTGACAGTTCATTGCTGTTATGCTCAAGTTCAGTGTGAAAGGAATCTTATGTCACCTGCACAAGTTTTGTTAAGGAACCATATATCCAAAACATGATGGAAACTTTATTGGTAAAAATCTAATCTACCTATATTTTGGCAAGTTATTTAGCTTGCCCAAACCCCAAACCCATCAGTTACAAGCCTTTGACTTATGTAACTACAATGTGTTTCGTAATGTGCCTTTAACGTGCTGTGTAATTACAACCTAAGCTGACAACCTGATAGACAAATGGGAAGACACATTAAATCATTTTGGCCTGAGCAGGAAGTAAAAAAGAAGTTTTACAAATTGGCCTCTAAACATTAGTTTGATACACAGGAAGAGTGAGCTTCACTTCAAAAGCTGAAAGAAAAGGACTACACAGTAAAGGATAACAAAAGTCAGTGAGAAACATGGCCATAGATGCAACGCTATGATTGAAGTCCACAGTTCTCAGAAAATACACAATGTTGCGTTTATGGCAATAGTGCTTGAGTAATTTGAGCACCAAATTACTTTGCCATCACAGCAAGTACATGGCCATTCTCAAGTGATTTTGGAGTTTTTCTACTAATCTCACTGCTCCAGAAATTACTCCAATATGAAAATTTCAAACCTTATGTTTCACTATCTACATACTTAGGGGGAACAAGCAGCACCTTACACAGGCCTTTCTTCCAGGCACAGGAGGTACTCTTGGGATGAGAGATCTTGATATCAGTGTCTATCACGCGACAACCAAGACATGGAATAAGAAAATTTCAATTCTGAGGAGGCTCATAAAAAATTATGGAGGTGATGGTGGACAAATGCCCTACACAAACTCTGAGCAAGCAATTACTTGACTCTTTCAAGAGAGTTATATTTAGCAGACATACTCCTAGCTTTAATATAGATTGGCCTGAACTAAGGAGAACAGCTGGATTTTACTTAGTATGGCCTGCCTGTGTTTCACTGCAGATATATGGCTACAGTGAGCAGCTGTGAATACCTCATATCAAAGCCTATGTACCACTGATCCAGCTTTTCTGTTCCATGGATGATAGGGAAAACCCATGGTGAAAATGCTCTTCTTATTTATGTCCTCCAATGCTTTTACAGAGTACTATCCAAATAAAATAATTTTTTAAATGGTTAATTCACCTCTGTATTCTTGTTCCCTACCACATATCAACATATATCTTTAACTTAAGGTGAATCAACACAAGATTTGTAGCATTAAATCTCTTCACCAGCGATCCAGAAAAAAAAAGTATCATCTATGTGCATAAAATAAACAAATTAAGGGGTTAGTTGTGATTTCTTAGCCTAAAGTCATTAAAGGTAAGCATACCAAATTGCTGGAGGGAGTACACAGCATCCTGCATGTGGATCCAAAATCGGAGTTTCCCAAGAGATATTTTGTCATAAGATACTGTAAGAGGTAGCTCTGTTGTTGAACGATTTATAACCTGCATTTCAAAAAGATGTTTCATCTTTAACAGCAGAAAAATGGCAACAATTACTTCCATTAATATTTTTTTTAAATAAAGTGATTGTATCACACTATAATTTTATCACACAATTTTATGAACTCAGTTTGTTTTTAAAAGGGAATAAGATCTTAGACTTCTATATCATGCTTGAAGTCTTTGTGTTTTTTCCAGGAAATGTTAAATTAGCAGTTTGTTCTGTTCAAGTTCCTATAGCAACCTCACTGCTCCTGTACAAATGCCTCTGAGATGGCAGCATAAAGTGGGAAACGTGCTTAAGATAACTATTTTGACAGTTCTCTGAATGTATATGCTAAGATTACCTAAACTAGAATATTATACAAAAACCCCAAAAAACCCAACCAACAAACAAATTGCATCCCAAAGGCCACAGTCAGAAATTTACTTCATTGAGGCTGATTTTGAGAGAAATTGAAAGGGCAGGGAAGCAAGATGATGCCACTAGCTCAGACTAATGAAAACGCCACAGCTAAAGCTAAGTAAGATAACTTTGGGATCTGGAGTGTCACAAAAACTTTCTTTCTGCACCCCAAAAATTAAATCTCTGCTAATTCTTCTGTATCATCTACATGTTACTTAAGCTGGAAAACCAAAAGTCTTAAATTGCCTCAGCTCCTTCTGCATGACAGCTGTCCCTGTCCACCTCTCAAACAGGTTTAAAAAAAACACAAAAACCCCCTTGTCCTCTAAGATGTTGGAATACTCAGCAGCTATCCCAGAACAAGTTCAGGCAGTCTGTTTTACATTTCCAAGGACAGCTCAGGATGACAGATTGGCGGGCACTCTTTGCAAGAGTTCAAGATCTGCTGCTCCAGGCTCCTAATTACTCCCAATCATAATTCCCATCTCAGACCTGCTACTCTACTCTGCACCTGTTTCTACAGTAATTATCTAGCTGACACCTAACTGAGGTGAATGGCTTCTTCTGATTCTTGTGACACAGAACATGGTTTTAGGCTCCCCACCTATCACTCACATGTGAACTGAGGGCTACATTGATTCTCCTATTCACTCTTCCCTCCAGTGAGTACAAACAAATCCCAATTTCACCACCCTCCCAAGACCCTGTAAGCTTTTCAGACAGGGGCAGAACATGCAGGCACATGAAGGAGAGCAAGGGAAGCTGAGAAAATTTTATGAATACAGCAGAGAGAAAAGCTTGAGAAACTAGAACAGTGTCAGGGATCTCTGAACCAAATGGAACAAAAAATCAAGTGTGGTTACAGCTGACTGTAGAGAACACTGGCAAGATTCTACAGCCGTATACCAAAAACCACACGAACATATTCCACACTGCTTCTCCTTTTCAAAGGATTCCCGTAATTCAGTTTGTCTAATTTCAATTTCTCAGTCTATCAAAGACAGTGTTTACATTCATGGCAGAAAGGGAAAAGAAATTTTATCTGTGGAGGATGGCCAAGAAACAAAATTTTGCAAATGCCTGGGTAAGCAGCATGTGGTAAATGCGTTCTGCACAGACAAAGAATTACTATGGAGGAATTAGGGGTAGTGTAAGGAGGAAATCAGATTGCAATAGAAGACAGAGATGGGAATTGTCCAACCCCAAAAGCAAACTAAAATAAAGGTAAGATTAGAAGAATGAACTCTTTCTTAACAAATAACTTAAAGCCCACAAGTGGTGCCTCACAGCCTCAGTGTGGGTGTGATGGTTGCTAAGCCTTTGAAAGCTAGGAATGACCAAATCCCTGCAATACACCTACTCTTGTATGGGCATCACAGCATCATTATTTCTAGCACTCTACTTAATCAATACTACAAAGCAGTGTGCAAACACTGTCAATAAGTTCAGTGGTATGAATTTTAAAATTATCTCTTTATTCTGTGCACACCCAAACCCACAGCATTTAAGCACGTGTAAGAACATTAGGAACACATAATCTCTAGATTGCAGTACTCGCCACAGAAGATCTACATCTTAATGAAAATGAGAGTCAGTTGACAATCTACACAGCCCAGCACAAGCAGGAAAAACGCATCTTCAGCTCCATGATTTAGGTCAGGCATAGAAAACAGATGCTGTCTGTGCCCCTATTCACAGTCAAATAGTAACCTGGCTCCACAAAAGCTGTACCACCTTCTCTCCTTATTCATGCCTGCTCTTCACTTACCAATTAGTCTATCACAGAATGTTTACTACAAGACCACTCTTTCTGCAGGACTTGAGAGCAGCCTGGCCAATCACTACTGAGACACCACATAAGCCAGTGCTGACAGGGAAGTTTGCAGGTTTTAGTGGAATAGTCTTTGCAGCACTTCCCAGGATCTTTAATGACTTTCTAAGGCAGTGAGTTACAACAATATTAACTGTGGCATGCATGAAAACTGCAGGAATGTCATTAGTAACAAGGGAATGCTGAATTTATTTGTAAACAGGGTACATGACTTGACCAGTTAGAAGTTCACATGAATGTACTGAACTGGACTGGATGAGCTGTGATAAAACTTTAAACAACGGACAATGGCCACTAATACAGAAATTACAAATACACATCTAAAAAAATACTGGACAAAACAATCTGCTGTCAAGACTTGTAACAAATGCTCAGGAGTTTATTTTGCTGTACAAATCTGGGGTGGAAGGGACACAAATTTGTAGATTCTCTTGAACACTACGTAACAAAACCTTTTCTCTGAGCTAAAGTAATGAATTGGAGAGACAATCTTAAAGGTTTATGGGAAGTTTACATCTACAAAGGCTTCCAACTAGAAGATGCATAATTCAGATGTGCTCATTTAACAGTTTTGAGACACTCCCAAGACTGCTGTTCTCAGTAACTCCAAGTACCAAATTCCAGTCAGTGCAACTGAAAAGAACTGCAAGGCTTAACTAAAAGCTGCTAAGATCAACATGATTTATCTACATGGGACTGCCATGTCTAACCTGTAGCAAAGGGACTGCATGATTTCCTACAAGATAAGAGTAGGGCAAAAACCGCATACAGAAAATTATTTAATTTTTTTTTTTTACTGCTGGAGTGACTGAATACTAAAGCAGGTTGCCCATACAGGCTGTGGCCTCTCCATCCTTGGATATAACCAAATCTCAACTGGAAAAGGTCTTGAAAAACTTACTCCACATGATCCTACTCTAAGAAGAGACACTGGACTAGAAATCTCCAGAAATCTCATCCAACTTCATCCTTCAGTAATTCCATTACTGACGTTTCAAAGTACTGATTTATTTAAGTGCACAAAATCATTGGACGTATTGTGACACCAAACTTTCAGGTGCTCAAGTTAGTCTAACATGATAGACAGCAGCACCAAGAAATTTACCCACGTCTGAATTTTGAGGAGATAAGAGAATAGCTCCTGACTTATCTCAAGTGTAGCTCCACTATCAGCTGTGGATATTGTCAATATGCCTAGAAGGCATGAGAATCTACTCTGGGATGCTAGCACAACTTCTTCATATTAGGGAGTCAAACTACTTAAAAGACTGGTCCTGCCACTACTGCTGCTACAGTGATGTCCTCCATATCCACCCAAAAGGCAGAAGCAATGGAATCCAAACACCTTTGGTGGAATAGAAGACAGTGACTGACAGATACTTCTGCCAGAGAAGTCTCAAAACCCAGATCCAGCTTCTGCAATTACCACATTAGGTCACATTAAGTTAAATGGTCATTGAATCCTTTTGTGCCTTTATACTTCTTCATTACAGCAAACAATTTATGAGAAAATCTTAAAACAACATTGAAGATTACTGTTAAAACAGTTAAATGTAATTAAAGGTATTCTATTACTCACCATCAAATCTTTCACTCTGTTGCTTAGCTGATCAATAAATAATATTGGAAGGTAATGCACTGTCTTCCCCAACTGAACCCTAGGATATTTAAACATGGATTTTATAACTGTAGTGATCTAAAAAGAAAACTACTTTTATTCAAATTAGCACTCATTCATCACTTTCAAATCTACCCATGTAGAAATGTCCCACCATCTTTTCAAGCACATTTTCTTTTAACACACAGCAAGAAATTAGCCACTAGTCTAGAATCAATTTTTCATTGAAAGTAACAGGTATTGAAAATTTTTGTTTGTTTTCACCCTTCTGTAGAAAGACAGAATAAGCAAATAAAAATACAAATGAAACTGGTTGTGATGATGCTGAAGCTTTTGAATGACCAAGGGAAATTTAAAAGTCTGTGGAAGAGAAATATGCTGAAGTTTACTGCCATATATTTGTATCCTTTGTTTCAAATATCCCCCTCCTACTGTGACCATGACACCCTCCCACCATCTCCCCCACTCACTGGTGCCTGGCAGGACATCAGTCTCATGCTGTCACCCACAAGGGACCATGAATGTGATGGTGGCTGATGCACAAATGAGAAGGTCAAATACTACTGCAGGGATTGTACAAGGAGCAGAAATCTTCTCTGCCATCTACAGAAGCTCTCATTTGGATTGCTATATCACCTCACCAACCTGCATGAATCCAATAAAAACTGCCTAGCCTTCAAGTCCTCTATCAAATTGGTCACTGTAAAGTTATTTAGTAAATTATGACCTACATGCAGTTGCTTTGTCAGTATCTTTGAAAAGTATTTAGCCCAATATCCTAACAGAGACAAATTCTTCAAGTCTTCACTGGAAAGGCAGATAGGTATCTACACTGTGATGTTGGTAAAAATCTATGGAGTAGAATCATGGACATTTTTAAAGCCTGAAAGTTGAACTTGAGCTGTTGACAAAAGAAAAGAGTCTCTATGCATGCTAAGAGATGGCATACTAAACACACAATGTGCAACAGTAACACAGCAAAGTACTAAATTGAGGCTCAGAAATAGTGCTTGGTTATTTAACTGAAGTGACTTGATTTCTATGTAATAACTATGATTAAAGCTATTGTCACTAAAAATGCAGCAGGTTAGTTATTCCATATCAAAACTCTTTTCCTGTATAATGCCGTAACTAAACAGCACTGATTGCAAATCAACCAGAAAAAACTTCCTCATCCATCAATCCCAGTCCAACAACCCCTTTCTGTTATGGTTCTACCTATTCCGGCTGGAAAGCTATCACAGAATCCTGGGATGTGCTGGTTAACCAACTACTTCTGGATTTAAGAGGGTACTGGTAGAGAAAGGTAACAACATATAGCAGCACAAGTCTATAGAACATTACTTATATGCTTGATACTGGAAGTGTTTGAAGCAAGCTGTGAGCAGAAGCTACTGCCTGCACCTAGGAGCCTAAAAACCCAACCCTGTTTGTTAGAATTTTCTTGAGGAAAATGACATAACATAGGAACATACACTGTCAAACCAAAATAAAGCGAATCATAAAGGGAGGAAAAAAGGTATCTTAGGAGATCAGCTGTACCACTTCAGCACTTGCAGTTTGTACAAGTAACTTGCAGATGAAGGAAAACTGGGAAGGGTCAAGGGACGGCAACTGCTCTGAAGGCCAGAAGGACAACTGAAGAACAAATAGGTTTGAGGTATGCTATAGCATTTTACCTGTGTCTTTGTAGTCCTACTTTGCCTTACTATAGTAACTCCACACAGAAAAAGTATTGTAAACTCTGAGCTGCCCAGGAACCAGGTATCTGCAGTAAGGCTTTCTAGTACATGGTATCTTAGCAGCAATTTGTCACTACCAAAATGCAAGCAGTAAGAGCATCTGCCCTCGTCTCTAGGTGCCCATTTAAACATAAAATACTACAGAAGGTCAAGGAAGATCTTTGAAGAAATGTGACATAAGTTTATAAATAACATATCTGACAAAATGAAGTCATCGACTTACATTTTCATGTAGCGGTGAACATCAGCAGGGAGCGATGATCCATCAAACACAAAATCTTCCACCATGACATTTAAGGTTAGTCTTGACCTCCAGTGAGAGACCGGTTCATCCAGGGCATTGGGCTGCTTTTCTGCTTCAATTTGCTTAAAAAAAAGAATAAAAATACATACTGCTAAGCAACACAATTTTGAAAAAACTAATAATCTAACTCACAGAATCCAGGGAGTCATTAACTAGATCATAAACCAGAAGCCTGCTAAGAAACAATTTACCTTAATTTTGACCAGATCAAGTCTGTTGCTCAAACACAACAGAATGGATTTTAAAGGCCCACCACAATCTGACACTGAAAAACTTCAGTGTCCATTCACAGCCTTGTTCATCAAGAAGGAATATTCATCTAATTAACCTTCATACCTTAGGGTTGTAGATACTAGTAAGAAGAAATGACTTTGAAATCAGGACTACACAGTAACCAGATGTTCCTTCAAAAAAGTCAAAACGATGATCAACCAAACACTATCTGTTTTCCTTCATATCTTATTCTGCTATTTTACAACAGCAAAGCATATTATTTCAAATGAATTCAATTCACTATAGAAAGCAGCACCATGCTGTTACAGAGCAATACCGTATTTCTACCAAAAGCAATGAATCCTTGAAGCAATTACTGTTAACTAGGATAGTGTTTCAATAACTAGCCAGCATTTTAAAGAGCTCTGCCTCTGCTCTACTGAGTGGTCTGCTATTAGCAAGATAATTACAAAGAGGGTTTTTTTTTCTGTTTTACCATCCTTAGTTTAAAGATGCAAGCACAGCAGATACTAACACCAGAAATGTCTATAAAATAAATTACTAATTTTGCAGATGCTCTTCCATAGATGGGATGCACACCTACCTGTGTGGCTGATTCACCAGTGAGCAAATTAATCTCTTCTGGTTTGGGGATCATGTATGTGGTCAGAGGGCTTACTATATGCACCTGCTTACCATCATGCCAAGGCAAAATGCCAGCATGGTGAAGAAATACAAACGCATATAACGTGCCATTATTTCGGGTTTTCTTTGGTACAGAGACATTCACTGTCCTAAAATACAAAATAAATATATTATGAGATGACATAGCACACGCTGAAATATTTAGCTATTACTAGACACAATTACTTCTGGCTAACCTGTTCCATGGCTGGATGGGGTAATTTTTATACAATATATCACAATATATGCATTTCCAAAGATTTACTATTATATTAAGATAGTTTAACCTTTGTCCACTCCCAACTTTATTGCCCTAGATAACATAGGACTGCATCATCAATTCTTTTGTTACTTTCCTCTACTGATAGGTCACAGGGCCAAAATTATGACAGCACTTGTAAAAAAACAGCCTTCATGTGCTGAAGATGCATTACAGATCGTATACACAATACAAAGTTTAAAAAGAAAATCACAAAGTTTTTCCATGCACTTTGCATTAATAAAATATCTTCTCAGCTAAGGCATGCCAATAGAGAACTCTAAACTGGAGCCCCAAACCATGAAGTCACTCCCCTTGTACAAGCCAAGAAATCATCCTACTTGGACCCTGCATAATGCCTCCTCTATTCCTGTAGTCTTGCTCAGCTTATTCTGCTCTGAATAGTTTCAATAGCTTAGCAGACCCTGTCAGTAAAACAAGAAGGTCTGTCAGATTAAGAAGTTCAATATGACCTAAACTCTAACCAACAAGTTCTTTAGTCATAGAAAATGAAGAGAGTGAAATAACCTTGGAGACTACGATAAGAGAGGCAAGAATTGGGCAGTTATTTTAAACAAACAAAGAAACCAAAAGTGAGACAGCAAATCTGAAGAACAAAGCAAGCAGTTCCAGTCATTTTTATTGTTCAGAGGCATATGCAGAGTCAGTGTTCTACTAAAAAATTTCTCTAAGGGCACAGTCTTGGCACCCATATTGCTTCAGAAGATCCCCAAACCCTAGAATATTGGAAAATAAGGTTTTGTCATGTGATTTTTAGCAGACAAATAGTTATGAAAGAGCATGTTGCTAAAATACATGAAAGGAGAACGTGGCTTGACATCTAAGTCCTGTTCCTGGTCTGAAGCCACAGCAATTAAGAACAAAACAAAACGTGTAGCCACTGTCCTACCCATGTGATTAGAGACAAGCCTCAAGCACTTCCAGGTACATTTGTCTTTGGATTTTCTCAATGGAAAGCAAATTTTCCTATTATGATCAAGGCGCACTTCTGCAAAACGTCTGCCTATACGGCTGAGAACAGCATGTTGATCCAAGCTAACCAATAGTGAAATCTACCTTGGCTTCATGCACACTTCCATCCATGTAACTCCTAGGTGGGATGCACACTTCAGAATTCAACAAAGAACTCTGATACCATGGATACTACTAGTCCAGATTCTTACCTTTCAAATTTGGACTCAATATCAAAATCCTCCACGTTCAACACGAGATCTATATTACTCTCTGCACCAATGCTTGACCGGGTGGTAGTGTACACGCTTAACTGAAATCAAAACACAGCACAGAGAAATTAAGAGTATGGAAATAAATCCATGCATCTCTATGTTTAGACTACAGGTCTGTCTTTCAGCTTCACTAATTCTCCCAGTTGCAGGAAGGTTTTACACACAGGGAAAGAAAATGGCGTACTCAAAAAAAGTCTTTCAGCTCATTTTGGGAGCAGCCATTAAATATATTTTAATGGGATGACCTGTTCTGGAAGTTGAAGGAAGTGGAGCCATTTCAGAGAACCAGAGATCCTGCCAATAAAGGAAAGGGTCTCTGTCAGGGCTGGAAAGGACCTCTGGAGATCACCCTGTCCAAGGCAGGGTGACCTAGAGCAGGAAACACAGGAACACATTTAGATGGGTTTGAAATGTCTCCAGACAGGGAGATTCCACCTTCTCCCCGGGAAGCCTGTTCCAGTGCTCTGCAACCCTCAACACAATGAAGTTCTTCCTCACATTGAAGTGTGTTTTAGTTTACGGCCATTACTCCTCATCGTGTCGCCAGGCACCACTTAGAAGTCTGGCACCATCCCCTTGGCACCCATCCTCTGACATATTTACGTGAATTAATGAAGACTTCTCAGTCTTCTCAAGATTAAACAGGCCCAGCATTTCTTCCGCAACGCTGCTCTAACCAGTACGTGTGTGACAGCAGATAGACGAAATCAATAAAAACACACGAAGCCAAGTCCTACCCGCGCACCAGCCAAGGGAGCTCTCCACAAGGCCCAGCACTGCCGAGAGGGCCCGGAAGGGAGCAGGGACAGAGGGCAGGGGCTGTGCCTAGGGGCCTCGGGCCGTGCCCGCCCCGCTCACCTGAAGCTTGGGCCTCCGAGCCAAGTAGGGCCAGACGCATCCC
>NW_005054311.1:4081150-4104045 GCF_000277835.1 Geospiza fortis
GAGCCGCTAGGGGGCGCTGTGTGCCGGGCCCGCCGCCGGGAGCGCTCCGGGCTTGGGGCGGAGGGGGCCGCGCTCGGGGCCGGAGCGAAGGACACCGGGCTGGCGGAGCGAGTCCGGAGAAGGACAGTGAGGCTGGTGAAGGGTCAGGAGAACAAGTCCCATGTGGAGCAGCTGAGGGTGTTCAGCCTGAGAAATGGGGTCTTGGGAGGGCTTTATCGCTCTCTACAGCTCCTGCAAGGAGGCTGCAGACCGGTGAGGGTTGGCCTCTTCTCCCAGGTAACAGGATGAGAAGACAAAGTCTTAAACTGCATGTGACGGTGTTCGCAGGGGTCTTAGGATGAGGGAAGAGACGAGAATGTTGACTCCATGTTTCAGAAGGCTTGATTTATTATTTTATGATATATATTATATTAAAACTATACTAAAAGAATAGAAGAAAGGATTTCATCAGAAGAATAGAAAAAGAAGGAATGATAACAAAAGCTTGTGTCTTGGACAGAGAGTCCGAGCCAGCTGACTGTGATTGGCCATTAATTAGAAACAACCACATGAGACCAATCACAGATCCACCTGTTGCATTCCACAGCAGCAGATAACCATTGTTTACATTTTGTTCCCGAGGCCTCTCAGCTTCTCAGGAGAAAAAATCCTAAGAAAAGGATTTTTCATAAAATGTGTCTGTGACAACTGCACGTGGGAGTTTAGGCTGTACTTCAGGAGGAGTTTCCTCAGAGAATGGGGGACTCGATGTTGGAATGGGCTGCCCAGCGAGGTGGAGTTGGATGATGGATCCCTGTGAGGTGTTTAAGGAAAGCCAGGACCTGGCGCTTTGTGCCATGGTCTAGCTGATGTCGTGGGTTGGATGATCTCAGAGGCCTGAATGGATTGTGTGTGACTCCATGATAACTGATAAAAACGAGAGCAGGCTCCCAGTACTGAAGAGATTTCAGCTTTTATTATAAAAAAAAGAAAGGCCTAAAGCAAGGGGGCCCACGAGCAGTGCAGCAGGAGCGCGCCTGTGGAGGATGCTGCAATGCCAGCACTGGGTCTTCTGGAGCAGCGATGTAGCGGTGTCCCAGATGTCCCCGATGGAGCAGCACAGATTCAGTGGCAGAAACCCCTTTTCATCCTGTTTTTTGTCCCTTTGGATTGGTTTCTTTTTGGATCCTTCATTTGCATGGAGGTTTAAGGCGCTTGATTGGCCCATTACAGTTCTGTCCAGGCTGGCTCGTTTTGCCTGGGGGGTGCTGCACTTTACTGAGATGTGTTATGGTACGTTGAGTACCGTATTTCTTATAATTACCCTTCTAACCTCCTTTCACAATATAATAACCAAACTAACAGTACATGCTTAATGATCTATAAACTATTTTACAACAGTTTCTAACCTATTTTTAACAATAACCATCATTATTATCATTATCACTGTTATTACCATCAGTCACACTCTGCTCCTCTGCTCCCCTAGGCCTGACCTACCAAACATTGTCTGTGCGTGGATTGAAAAAGGAGCATTGCTTGCGGTCCTTCCTTGTCTGCTGGTGTGTGGGTCAGCCAGAAGAAAGTGATGATGCAAGCACTTACCTCAAGTACACTCAGCTGAGAGGCTTGGGCAGAAGAGGAACAAGCACGAGTTATAGCCGACTGCCCCAGCAGCTCAGCACGGTGGCACAACCAGGAGTTTCCTTGTGAGACAGATGGGAGAAAACACACACCTGGGTAGGTGAAGGGCATTCAGGTCTGTCCTGGTTTCAGCTAGGATACAGTTAATTTTCTAGCTAGCAGCTGGTACAGAGCTGTGTTTTGGGTTTAGCATGAGAATAATGTTAGCACACTGATGATTTGGTTGTTGCTTAGCAGTGCTTACCCCAAGTCAAGGACTTTCAGCATTCCATGGTCTGCCAGTGAGGAGGTGCTGGGAGGGAGCACAGCTGGGACAGCTGACCCAAATTTCCAAAGGGATATTCCATACCACAGAATGTCATGCCCAGTATATAAACTGACCATCCCACCCGTTCCCTGTTTCCCTGCACCACTGGGGGAGGAGGTAGAGCTGGGAGGGAGAGAGGGTTGGGGGGAAGGTGTTTTTAAGGTTTTATTTTACCTCTTATCATACTGCTCTGGCTTTGTTAGTGATAATTTTAATTAATATCTCTAATTCTGGCCTGTTTTGTCTGTGACAATATTCCATGAGTGATCACTCTCATTCTCATCTCAATTCATGAACCTTTTGTTACTGTCCAGTTGTGGAGGGGAGTGAGTGAAAGGCTTTGGTGGGAGCCTGGAATCCATCCAGGCCAACCCATGACAGTGGGACAGCATGGGCAGGTACCCAGGACAGTGGGAACCTCCAGTGCATTGGAACTTCACCCTTGAACAAGTGCAGATGGTGGAATTTACTAGTAAAACATCTGGAAAAGGTATGCTGGTGCCCTGACTGTTCCAGACACAGATGATTGCAATCTGCTGGGGTCTGGCCCAGGCCTGCTGGGTCCTCTTCAACCTTATTCATTACCCTCAAGGGGAGAAGTCTCTGGATGTGATGACAAGAGAACAGGCCCTGCAGCTACTCTGACCCCAGTGACAGGCACAGCACCTGGCCCTGAGAACCAGCCCATGATGGTAGCAGCTGCTCCTGTACAGAAGACACGGATGCAAAAGTCACCTTGTTCAGTAAAGGAGAACAAAGTGAGGTCATCACAAGAAGGTGAGGAAGAGGCAGAACAAGGTGGGATCTTCCAACACTGGGATACACATTTAGCAAAGGTCATGTGTTTAATCAAGACCAGAGGATCTGCCACTTTGGCTGGCCCTACCTAATCAAAACTTCTATGTACTTTCATGTGGAAAGTGATAAAGTTCCTGTAATGCATGTAAAAAATATGCTGGGAGGAAAGCAGTATGGGTTACTGCTGCCTCAGGCAAGGGCAAACCCTTTTGTGGGATGAATTCCATGCTCTGCACAATAAGCTGGAAGGGAGCATGTCCAGGGCAGCTGCCCAGAACTGTCCAAAGGGATATTCTTTACCACAGAACATCATAAACAGCACTTTATAAACTGGGGGGAATTGGTGGGAGGGGCTGGTCCCTGCTCATTGAGGGGCTGGGCACTGGTCAGAGGGTGGTAAGTCATTATGTTGTGCATAACTTGTTTCTCTTGGGTTTTATCCCTCTCTTTGTTGTCACCTTTTTTGTTATTATTTTATTTCAACTATTAAACTGTTCTCATCTCAATCCCCAGGTTTTTCCTTTTTTTCCCCAGTTCTCCTCCTCTTCCCACCAGGGGTGCGGGGAGAGTGAGCAATGGATACGTGGTACTTAGTTGCCAGCTGAGGTTAACCACAACAACTCCATCACTTGAAATTAGACAATAACATTAAGTAAAACACTAACAAGTCTTCCCTTGAAATCTTCATATCATCCTGAATGTCTCTTATTTCTCTGGTGAACTTCCCCAGTGGTTCACTTTTATTCTTGATACTGTTCATATTAATGGTTCAGCTTACACCCACTGGACCTCAGAGGATGCCTTTTTTTCCACCCTCTATTATCAATTTTTCAGATATATAGTTGTCTGGAATGTTGGGTCCCTTCTTGTCTGCTTCCTGAATAAAAAAATGTAGCCAGAGCTAATTCAGTCTAATTTAGACAGACTTACTCTCCCAGAATTCTGGAGTGCCTTTTTTGAATACTTTTTGATCTTTCAGTGTTTTTCTTTAAGCACACAAAATAGAACTGGAGACAATGTCACTGTCACAGAGGGATATTGTTTTTTCTCTTTTTATTTCTCCCCTCCCTCCCCCTTTGAACCCCTGCATTTCATCCTCCCAATTGTCAGGTAAACAAACACTGTTTTCCTGTACACACTGACACGGAGAACACCCATCAACAAAGCATGCCTAAACATACACAGACTCAGTCTTACTCACAATTATGGTTTGTATTCTTTCCCTTATTTTAAACCCTGTGGTTAAAAAAAAATTGAAAAAATATCCAGAGGAAACCAAGTATTTTTTGTTTCATTTTTTAATTTGGCTTCACGCTGAAAATTTAATTTACAAGCCATTCATGAGGAAAATGTCCAGTTGGGCAGAATGAGCCATGATTGTGTAACTGCACTCAACACTTGTAGTGTATCATTTAGGTCCCTTTCAGTAAATCATCATATGCCTTCTATAGCACAGTTTAAGCACCTATATCATATGCTCACTTCATCAAACCCTATAGTCCATTTTAACCTATCAGACAAGCAACAAGAGAAGAATGCTTGAATTGAGGTATTTCCTTTAAAAATTTACTGATCACTGGCATTCAGAGGTAATGTTAAATCATATAGTTTTAAACATTGAAAAAATGTACAAAAACCAAGTTCATTTTTAAAAAATATTATCCTTAGTCTTCCATGCATGTTAATAAAAAGTATAAAAATCAAATTTATAACACTGAAGCTATACCTTTTGTTCTGCAAAAGTATTTCCACAATTGGAGCCACAAGGTATGGTCATCTTTAGTACAATACTTGTTTTTGCTCTTCATTTTATGAAGTATAGTCAGTTCAGTGCAAAGGTAATAGTCTATGTACACATATCATTGGAGCCACATGAGGGAAATTTACAGCAGAAAATATGCATTTAGATCATTATTATCCAGTAGCACTATATATGGTTACAGATTTACACTGCACATCCAAGGGCTCTTACAATAAAAAACCTTTTTTCTTTAAACACACCAGCTCTGTTTGAGCAGCCTTGAAGTCAGCAAGAGAAGTTGTACCACTGATGGAACAACCACGTGACAACTCACAAGTGAGTCCCTACAAAACAGCTTCCTGCTCTGTCAACACAGGTTTCCAGCTAAAAGCATCCTTTTCATGGCAGTGCCTAACTTGGATTCAGTAGAAGTACAAGAAAATTCCAAAATGTGATCATTTCAGTGTTAACTTTTTCGGTTTTGCATTTAAAGTTTCAAGTGTGTTCAAAATCATAGCAATCTTTTTTTTTCTCCCAAAGTATAAAAATGATATCCTCAATGCAAGTTCCACAATAGAGATAAAATTTTTTTTTCTGAGTTATTTCTCAGCTTGCCGATTACTCAATTTTATTTTTCCAAAAAAGATGAACTAGTATCTGTCATCAAATTAGAAATGTCTCACACACCTGGACAGATGCTGGGGATTACAAAAAGGTTTAGAAAGTGGTCCCATTGAACAGATGTCAAATACTTTCAGCACAATGCTGCAACATTTAAGTAGTATAGTACATAATACAAGGTTAGCTGATGCTTACTCTTGGTCCTCTTCCAGGAAACAAATTCTATCACATCTAAAGAAATTTACTTCTGACTTCTATCTCTAACATTGCTGATTTACATGGACTCTTAATACCCTTAGAGCAATATGAAAAAGCAGTATAAACAAATCACCAAACACAAACAACTATAGAGACAAGCAGCTGCAATGGGTTTGCTTTTTGTCTAAGTATATACAGTTGCTAAGGAGACATGTTTAACTTAAAGGAATTCTAATTCACATATTTAAAAATACAATTTCAGTTTTAGATGTTGACTTTAAAACTGCTTTTGTTGTCTGGAAAATACAGCACTGGCTAACCTAAATGTCCTTTTTGAAATATAAGAAATATTTTGCTTGAAGTTCATTATAAAAGAAAACATAGGACAAAAAATATATACTTAGGCCATAAAAGATCTTTCAAAGTTTATTTCTTTAGCATTTAAAATACAAAATTGTCTTCATGCTGGATAGTGAATAAAAGACATGTATTTGGGTTTTCCCCATATACATTCATAGACTTAGAAACAACCTATTGTCAGATGAATTTCATTTCCAGTACCATGGTAGGATGAAAAGTGAGCGTCAGCTTTCTTCGGTTTCCATGAGGAGACTTTGTTTGCAAGCACATTTATAGATCCTGCATGTGGAACATGGAAGTGAGCAGGCTCACATTGAAAGTGATATATATATATAGCGAGTCAGGAGTCAATCCAATTTAAGGTTTCACTGTAAACTTCTAATACTTCTAAATTTAATGTCTTGTTGCTCACAGGAACGAGGACAATCTCATAAGCTCTTTCAGACCTGCTGTCACCTGGACACACCTGCAATGGTTGAAGTGTATGAAAAGAAAAAGCAGTTCTGTACCTAATGGCAGGCACAAACTAAAATAGTTTAGTTTTGGGTAGCAATACCAGAACAGGACTCAAATATTCACCTGCTGCTGCTGGCTCAGGGAGAAAAGTCCATGAATGTCACTTCAGCTTAGAAGGCAGCAGGGTCTCCCTCTGGCTGCAACAAACCTACAAAGAACAGACAGCACAAGCAAGAACTAGGGATACAGTAAACTGAATTCACCAGCCCAAGAGGCAGAAAAGATCCTTCTTTACTGTGGGAAAAGGCCAGCTGCCATGCTGGGCACGGATGGGATTTTCTACTTGCTGGTTTGGAATCAGGAGTTCAGCCTGATTTTTCTTCAGCTGACTTTGGCTCAGAACTGGCACTCTTAAAAAACACCCCATTGACAGTATAAAAATAGAGTATTACAGAAGTCATGACTTTTCTCTCTTGCTCCTGACATTTTTGGTCAAAGTGAAAAAACTGAAATGTAACACCCTACCAACAGATTATCATACAGCACCTTTTTTGAGATCCCCAAGCTATCTCAAGTGAGCTCTGATGTTCATATGGCTCTGTTCAACTTAGCTCAGAATAAAGCATGATAACTGTGATAATTAAAAAATACCCCTAAAGAGCTAAGTTATGTAACAGGAATAACTTACTGAGGTGCAATCAGTGCTAAGATGATTCTACTGTTTCTGTTCCCAGACAGTGATCATTTTAAAACTGCAAATAAATCTCTACCCCGAAGTTGGTCTGCACAGGAGTATTCTGCTCTGCCACCCTGCTAAGGAAAGTGGAATAAACAGCCACTGCCACCACACAACTAGTAAAAGGATTTTGCATAATGGACTTGCAAGACAATCTAGGCAGTGTCAACATTTACTGTGCAGAAATGTGTCAGCATATCTCACAGAAACATAAACCCTCTATTTTATAAGCCTCTTATATCCTCTGCTCTCTTGGTATCACCCGCTTCAGTTTAATCACGTTACACATGATAAAGCACATCACACCATCTGCTGAAAAAGAACCTGCTTTCTACGAACCAAAGCACTCTTCCACTTAAAGAAGTGCAAGGAGTTAGTATCTTGAAAGAAACCTGAAATGTTTCTCAGAGAAAGGAACTGTCTCAACTTGAGCACTATGAGACGCAGGAAATACTCACAGACCCAATTCCAAACACATCTAAAGGATGTCCTGTTTGCTGTTGTGTTCTCTCAGTAGTTTTAACTCAGTATTATCATTTATACATGGTTTGACCATAAGGTGTTGGTGACCAGCACTGTATATCCAGTTCACCACCATAACTATTACACAGAACTATCACCTTTGTATCTCTGAGGTGGTGCTGGAGGGTTTTTGCCTGTAAGAAGATACTACAGGGTTCCTGTCATGGTTTGAATACTTTTCTCCACAACTCAAAGAAAAAAAGGCAGGGTGAGAAGACGAAATCTCCACTGTCAGTGACCAAGACATTACTGGGATGTTGCAGTACCTTCAAGAAATCACCCTCTGAGTAAAGACCACCTGGCTCAAATTCTACCAAGTCAGGACAGCAAAATTACCTGAATGTAAGCTGTCTTGCTCATATGTGAAACGGATCTTGCAGTTTTGCTGGACTGATCCATTAATAATTTAATTAATTAGTAACTATTATAAATGGCACTGATGACAACACTTACTTCCATTTTCTATTCTTCTGGGGTTTTTTTTTTGTAGTGATTTATTCAGAATAATTTGTTAATTTAAGTCTTCCTAATCAGCTGAGGTTCAGATACCTGAAAAGTAGCCAACTACTTGAAATCCCTGGTTCACAGGGAACTTCTGTGCCTCAATATGGCTTTAGGAGCCAAATTTGAATTTTGCTAATGTAGAACTCTTGGCTAGTGCATTTGTCATTTCCTGTTTCTAGAACACTGATGAAAGCTCTGCTAGAGAAAAAAAACCAGAGGGTTCACATTAGGTAAAATGCAACATTTCAGAAAGTATTATGACCCATGCTCTGAGCTAAAGAAAAACTGAACGTAGTTGGTCAGAACTTTAAACCAGAATTTTGTTTTCTCTCCAAACTAGTTTAGTCCCATAACATATGCAAAGCTGTGCTTACAGTTTTTTTTCTGAGATCACAGGATCTACAGCACATGCTACCGGAGTTCTGCAACTAGTATTTTTTAAGTCATGGCAGGTGGGTTTTTTTTTTGGTTGTGTTTTTTTTTCTTAAATTTGTCCTTTTATGGGGATGCTATTTTTGAAGGAGCAGAGAGCAGAAGGTGACTAAAACAGTTAATATGAGAAGGTATAGTTACCACATGGTAATATAAAAGTAGGAAGAATAATTTACTGGCAATACCAAAGATAAATTTATCAGGGAACTCATAAATATATAAAACCACACCTGCTTTGATGTGGTTTTCAACCACAGATGTTGAAGTGCAGCAATGACTTTTACAGGAAAATGTTCACTGCATTTTGTGAATACAAAAATACTCCAACCACCCCAATGCCTAAACTAGCTAACAAAGTTATTCAGCTTGCATGAAGGTATTAATAAAGAGCTTTGTGTGACACTTAGGTATTTACTTCTGGCAGCTGGGTCACTAAAGAGGTTGCATCATTTCCTCATTGCACATGTGTCCTTTTCAACTCCTGTGACCTAAGGATTTATACCTTGAAAATGGGATTAGCAAACACACACACACGCCTGGTTGCTATTTATCACACCTAGATCATTCTAGCTACAATAAATGCATCTAAAACATATAGTATAATTAATTAAGATAAAACTAAGAGTACAGCCTAGTTTCTCTATCAGGCTTATAAATTTCCTATGAAGTGTTTTAAATTTATCTGTTACAGCAACAGACTCCCCAAAAAATCTGGAATAACACTTGCCATATCATGCTAGAGACAGTGGTTTAAACATTATTTGCACCTACCAAGCATTTGTTTGGTTTTAGTAGGGTTCCATTATGTTTGAAAAAATATAAATTAAACAACAAAAAACCAAACACCTCCCCCCCCCCCCCAAACTTCAGATTTTTTGTTTTGTGTTTTGGTGGTTTTCTGGGTAACTTTAAATACTTGTTCAGGCATATGAGAAGAGATACCCAGTGCTTTGGCTGGGTATCTCATACAATACGTAAAAATTCAGGTTGATGCAATAATTCTACTGGCAAGGGATGGCAGTGTTACATAAGAGTACAAAAATGCTCATCAGAAATGTCAAATGCCTTCATATCACTGCATTTTTTGTGTAAGGATCATTTAAGTTAAATAGTTGCTAAGTCTGCTTATGTCCCGTTGTAAACTTAGGAGGTGTTGATTGGTTAAAATATACCTATCTACCTCTAAAATCAGTAGTATTTTAATGGAAAGCATTTACATGTCAGTGTTTGGTGAAGGGGAAAGGAAGTTTTCATTTCTACATTGACTTTGCATCAGGTCACTGAAACTTGACTGTCACAATCCAGCTGCTCCACAGTCGATGCCTCTAAAAAGGCTTCTCATCAGGAACTACTGAAACACTTTTGCAGCTGGGGTTTGATGGATGAGCTGTAACAAGAGTATGGCTGCAGTCATGTGATGTGTCACAGGCCTCTGCCCTCAAGAGCCTGAGGTCACCACCCTGCGGTGATGTGGCTTCTCTCTCACTACAAGGCAGTCTAATATGATATACCACAAATGCTAAAATTAATGGAATTATATTAATTTATCTCAACTTTTGTGACATGATATGTGATCTAAGAATGTCTCCATGCAGGCTGATCCTTCATCCTCTCATTCCTCCTATTATGTCTTTATCTCATTCAGTAATTTCTCAGAAGAGGGAGAATCACATTTTCTTCCAGAATCTGCTGTTTTGTCTTACGCCTTTTTCTTTTTAATGATTTAATCCACCAATTTTTAAATGAGTTTTAATCCCCCAAGAGTACTTGCTTGTGCTTTGTGTTGGTCAGCAGCCTTCTCCAGCAGCAGCTCTGGACTGAGCTCACTGGTGCACAGGACTTTCAGTGCCTCTTTGTGGAGCCTGGTTAAGGGCCCATCTGCTACAGGCTGCAGCACCCTCCAATGCACTCTGTACAGCTTAGGTGCACACAAGTACAGCTATTGCACTCACCACATTACAAAACACCTCACAAATAAAAAAAAATAAGTCAATGAACCTATGGGTTTTCATCAAACAGATCCTCAAGTTACTCACACACCACACACGCAAATTAGACACTCTTGTATTTAGCCAACTTCAATCAGCTTTCTTTGCTTTTTCACAGATGTGGTCAATGTATCTCTTTCTTTGGAGCTTCTCTCACTCCAGAGTTGTCCACAGGGTTCTAAGATTACCTCTTTCTTCTTTCCAGACACATGTTGGGGAACTCTCTCTCATTCCCTGCATTCTGAAATTCTCACATTCCCAAGCTCACATACAAAGCAAAAGATAACTACCATAGCCAGCTTGAGCCATGTGCCACAGTCCTGTAGAGATACAATATGTCCAGACTACACCTGCCTTCCCTTACATACCGTGTAATTACAGAAAACAGACCTCAGGGACATCTCCCTGTAACCCTGGGGCATCATCAGCAAAATCAAGTGTCTCTACTGGAGCTCTCTGCCTTTTGTTTCCAAAAACTCCAGTTTCAAAAGCTTCCTTCCTCCAGTGAAGGAGGGCAGGCTGTTCGCCCCACCTGAAACCCTTCTCCTTAGCTTAATAAGGCATATTGTAAGAGACTTCTCCTAATGCTTAACATGTCTTTTCAATTAATAGCTAGCATCTACCATCCTTGTGGAGAAGAGTGTTCCTATTTCCTCTATAGCAACTTTTTTCATATTCAAAGACTGTTCACATCTTCCTTCAGTCTCCTCTTCTTTGCATTAAAGGGTACTTTTGATCTCTTTTTGAGTACTTTCTGTCCTCCAGACTTTATTAATTTAAACCCCATCTCTCTCAGGTGCCCCAATATGAACAGGTACCTCAGGTAAGACCTTATCACATCTTAGTAACAAAGAAATACCACCCTGCTTCTCGCAGGCCACATGCTGATGCACCCCTCCATTATGAGCATCTTTTCTGCAGCAAAGAGTTAACAGTGCTCGGTTTGACATATTCTGTGCCATCCCTGCCTCCAGATATAGCACAGTAATAACTCACTCCTCCTCTGTGCAGCTGACTATTCCTACTTAAGTGTAGTTTCTCATACACCTTATTTTTTCCAATCAATTTCTCCTATTTTTCATTATCAGTTTTAACTCAAAGCCAGTGAGTCTGCTGCTGCCCTGTGAGCTTGGCTTTTGTCACCTGGATAAATCAAAAATTTAATTATTACCTCCACATACCCCCATAAAGCATATTTCTCACATTTTTTCCTCCTACCCTCTTTATTAAAGCCAGTTCCAGTTTGGAGACCTGCCACATACAGTTGAGGATTTCTAAGGACACATTCCAATACCCTAATGAGCTTTAAAACACCTGCTATTTAAAAAATACTTATAAAAGCATTTGGTAGAAACAGACATCCTTTGCTAAATAATCTCAAGAGTTTTCCATGTAGTAAACCTATAAAACTGGTCAGAAGTGACTTAAAAGATTTTTTTTGTTTGGAAGCAGAGTTGCCATCACAGTTATTTTGTGACAGAGTCCTCCCTCCTACTCCTTGAGGCTTCTGTCACATTTCCTAATCAATGAAACTCTGTGGTTTTATAACAATCTAGATTTTTCTCTGAGACCTCCAGTAGCAGTTAAGGCATCTGGCTTTACAAAAGGAAACATACATATTACTAATACAAGTGTGGTGTTTTTTTTAAACAGTTCTAAACTATTCTAAGTTTACATATACATATGAAGTATATGTAATGTTGCTATAGAGATTTAACTAGCACTTCTTCAGGATGTTCTGCAACTTGCTGCTGGCTTGGCCTCTGAGGTGACTGCAACCTTTTCCAACTTGTGCTGATACACCAAAGTTTCCATGCTGTATTCCACGCTATGTTATCTGTACAGGCTTGCTACAAAAGAAACCTGTGATTCCCGATAAATCTCAATCAAATATAGCTCTGTATACATCTCCCATAAAATGTCGTGTGGATGTGATTTGGATTGATTATGAGAGAAAAGCACAAACAGCTCAGTTATGTATTTTCAAACAGTATGTAGCATGTCAGTTTGGAAAGAATTCACATTTAATTGCATCCGGAAGATTACAGTAGAAAAGTGCTGGGGTGAGGGATAAGGAGCCTCTCCTTTTCATTCTACCATGGAAAGAGAAACAATTTTGTCATTCAGCAATAAAAATAAAAAAGGAATCCTTAGCAAGTTTTTGTATTACTGTTTCCAAACTGTTCACTGAAACCAAAACAAAGGGCCAAAGTATGCTTGCCTTGCTCAAGAGAATAATTCCCACCAAAATCAACAAGACTGACTATTCAGATATGGACAGCAAAGTTTGGCCCCAAATAAACATCCCCATAACTAGGGAAAACACTAATCACCAAAGTGCACTTTACACCATAGTAGCTACATTTTCTTTATACATGCACAGTTTGTGCGACACTCGGTACATGGAACTAGCCAATGGAATATAAATAAGTTGTGCCGCTTCCTTTTAAATATGAACATTAATAATGAAGCACATTCACATTTTTGCCTTTCAAAGACCTTTTCAAAAAAAAAAATAAAACCACCTTTTCCCAAAGTAACCTGGAACATGTTGTTAAACATAGCACATATGATTCAAAGGATGGTATTCAGGTAGAACTTTCACACACAAAACTGGTATTTGCTGTATAATTGGAGTGACTTATGAAAATCCCAAGAAAATACAACCCTCTCACCAGGAGAGGAAGGTAACAGTTGTAGTGTTAATTCAGTTTCTTCTGCAAGGGCCTCCTTCTATCTCCAGCGCTGTCAGGGCTGAAGTCAGTACAGATACCATTAGGAGCAGAAAGAGATGAAGTCTTCAAGCCACTCTCAGCTCCCATCTGATCAGCATAGAGATATTCTTCTGCAAAGTGTGGGTGCAACACAGCAAATGTGTAGAAGTCATCTAAAAAAAATAGTTGTTGCACAGAATCAGCTCTTTGAAACAGAAGGATGCTAAATTTGAATACTTACACATATATAATCACATGATTTCTTTGGAGGAAAATAGCAGCAGTTAACATAATGCTATCCCCAGTGCTTGTTTTAGCTTTCAGCCTAACTTTATCACATCTGCAGAGCTGAGATGCTGCAAAGAGTTATCTAAGCCCTCTGAAAACACTTCAGGCTTAGCTGTATGAAGGGGTAAACAGACTCAGATTTGCATTAAAATGCATGATGAGCACCACAATGCCCTGACATAGCATTTCACTATTCACTGGGGAAGTACAGAAGCCCTCCAGCTGAAGATCACTGAACATCAAGAGCAGTCATTTTGTTGAATTCTTAAAACTCTCTTACAAACATGCCCTTTAATGCTTTGCACTCATAGTTTGCTTCAACCTAACAGCAGCTGTCATTGCTGCCTTCTGCTTTCAAGATTTCAGCATTGTAAAAGTTCCAATATTTTAGAGAATAATATTGAGGAGATAATTTATAACACAGGAAAGAGCTCCCAATTTTAATGTCAGATAATAACACAATAATAAGAAAAGCCAGATTAGTTGTTGGTGGAGCGGGGAATCTTTAATATCAAGAAGTAACATCCTGTGTTGAAAATCAGACACTGAAACTTTGTCTCAATTTGCTCATATGACTTTTATTCAGACATTATCTGGACACAATATACTGTACAGGAACCAAGCAACAAGAAGCTATTCTTATAATGTAAACTGACACTAGAAAAATCTGGATGTGAATGTTTTCACTAATTCAGTCACCTACAGTGTATCACACACCTCCCACTCCAATTCACTGTGCTATCCCAGAAGAGTTCATGATCAGATGATGATGTGAATTCCCTGGAGTGCAGAGCAGATGACACCCAAAGAAGCCTTTCAAAGGAGTGAAGCCCAGTTCCTCCTACAACTGGGCTGGTATGGAAGAAGGGAAACACTGCAGCTTTCCCTCTCTGCCACTCTTTGAGATGACATGATTTTTCAATACTGCAAAGGGCAAGGGGGCAAGGGAATGCCATATGGCTCACAGAGGCACTGAAGTTGTAGGGCAATCCTGCCTCTGAACTGTTGCAAAGGGATAGGTGAGGAGAAGGCAATAAACATAACCTTATCCTTCCACTCACAAAAAGTGGGCATCCTTTATCTACAGTCTATATGGACCTAAAGCATTCTGTAACTTCAATTTGGATTGCCCTTTCCTCATGAAGGCTTTATCATTTATATGATCCAAGAGCTTGTTGTACATAGAGTTTTTCAACATAGATGGTAATGTTGGTTTTCATGACCTAAACTTCATCAATGTTGGTTGAACAGAGTAACATTTTGGATACATCTCAGTAAGCTGACAATTTGGGTCCTGCAAAAAAAAGTACTGAAAGTATTAAGGAATACTTATTGAAGGCGTACTCAGCAGAGTGCAATGAAAAATGCTTGGAATCCCATCTGCCTTATTCATCAGAAATGTGAAACAAGGTCATGTAGAAAGAACCAACTATTCCAGCATCTAATCACGGGTCTCATCTTGGAGTTCCAACTGAAAGCAACTGTGAAGCATTAGACTGAAGGAAAAGATCACCTCAGTTATTAACTTGGGGAAAGAAGGTGATTTTGCTTCCCACCTCCATTAAAAGAAAGAGACAAATAAAGAACCCAAAGTGGAGTTAAGATTCATGTCTATGTCTTTGCATTAAGTATGCATATGTACTACAAGAACTTCAAGAGGTTTTTCTCCTCCCCTTGAAACTCCCTCCTACTACTTGATGCTCCTCCTGGAAGTTCTGTGCTCGTTAATCTTCTCTAGTTTTTGTTTCCACTAAGCTAAATATTATAATCCTGTGGTTAATATAGAATTATTTTAAGCAAATAATTCTTCCTTCCCTGATTCTTCATCCATACAGATAATCTAAATAAGGCCAATTCCCCCTTTTTTTCTGGCTACAGCAAGCCAGGCAGTCTTCAGAACACTTTCACAGTCTGAATTGTCTATCAAGAGCTGGTGGACAGTTTCCTAGAATTTGACATACCCTCCTAGAGAACCTATTCAAACTCTTCAGAATCATGTTTTAAGACTGATAAATCTTGCCTCTGTCTATATTAGGCTAAAAGGAAAAGCATTGCAATGAAAGTGCATCTGAAGAACTAAGCCAACTGCACACTGAATAGGAGAAGTCATACATACATCTTTGGCAACCAGAGTGCTTTCAACCATGCAACAACAATTCAGATTTCCAATAATTCAGATTCACAACCTCAATTTTGCTCTTGATTATTCTGTTTACTTGCAACCTGAGCTTTACCTTTGAGATGAGATCTGTGGCTTCAAGGACTCTGCTGTGCATGCAGAAATTTAGGTTTGATACTTTAGGTATTTTATCTTTTTTATCTTACAAGTAAGGCTCAACTTAATATTCCTGCTTTAAATTCCAACACCCTAGAAAGGAGATTGGCAGTAGATTTCTGCTGTGTGTATCCAAAGTAACATTAGTTCCATCAGATACAATGCTTTGATTTCACAGAACTTGTCTGGACAGTATCTTCAGAACTGTGTGGTCTGCAAGTTTTTTCATCTCTCCTTTCTAGTAAGTAAGTGCAACAAATTGAGCATGTGTGAAGTTCCACACATTCTCAAGGAAGGCAAGAGGTTGATTATTTATGGCAGGAACTCTCAAGACAAATGCAATACCAAAAGTTTATTTGCAACTTCTAATTTTGTAATCTAGTAACTTGGACATTTACTCCCATTAAACTTTGAGATATGTTAAAATGACATGTTTCTATTATAAAATGAGCACTTCTCTCAGAAAAACTGCTAAGAAAAGTTTCAAAGAAGTTATGTAAACATCATCCTGCTATCTGCTTTGTGTTCCATCACAAAAGACTGTTCTTGACTACAGGATATAAAATAGTGAAAATGAGGGCCAAGCGCTCCAGTGGCCACTGCTGTGGCTTAGTAGTCCAGATTTTCTTGTGAGGGGAACATATGATGACCACTTAGGGAAAAAGTGCAGATTAAATGCAACAATTACAGATTAATATTAAAATATAAATTCTTTGGCAACTCACATGACCTGGTCGGAGTTCACTTGTACATGACTATAAATTAGCTATTCTCAAACAATGAAATGTGCCAAAATTAAAATTCTGCTGCACTTACCAGCTTAAGATTTGTGCTGGTATTTTTGAAGCTGGTGATTGGGAGGCGGGGGGAAGAGCTGAGTCACTGCACACTATGAGTTGGAAGACAAGGAACAACAGTGATAGGCAGGAGAAAGGCAATGGGCAGGATGGATTTGGAAATGCTGGGGATGTGACAGATAGAGGCACAGAAAGGAAAGGAATAGTACAGTAGGAATCAAGGAGAGAAGACAGTCAGGCAAAAAGGAAAGGACAGTGGCAATACTCTCCTGATGCTGATTTCAGTAACTCTAAAATATTTGTGTATTTGAAGTTTCACGTACATATTGTATGCTTGAAACAGAGGAACTACTAATGTAGAAACTATGATTTACTAACACTAATGTATTATTTTGTAAGATTGTTACCAATTAAATACATCCTGATTATCCTGAGGGAAAACAATTAGAACAGGGTATATCATAAGCACCTCTACTGGAGATACTTAATATGTTGGCTATCAACAACTCAGTTCATACTCAAATGATACAACTAAATTTAGAACCTTACTGCATAAAACATAAATAATCTGAAGTAACATATAAGTACTCTGACTCCCAGCACAATCTATTCACCCAGGTCTCAATTTTTCAAATGCAACTTTCTCGCCTCCATTCCACCTACATTGCAGGCTATAGAATAGGCAGCCTGGTTAACCCCCCCATTTCCTGCTCTCATATATCAGACACAAAACAACAAGACAGAGCTAAGGCATGTTTCTTTAAAAATACACATTCTGTTCTATGGAAATCATAGAACAGAATACTTTGAAGGAGCTAATCCTCATATTATGTGACTTGATGAGGAGGGGAAAACTGAAAACATGGCATTTGATACCAAAGGTGAAACTCATTTTTAAAATGTAAATTTACTTTGTTTGCAGTGCTGTTGTCAGTATTGAAGTCACCAAGCCAACTAAAAAAGGTAGAGTTTAATAAAAATGTAATTGCTTTGTTTGTCAACATGAATGCAAGCAACTTGGACATTTTGCGACAGTTCAGATGCAGTTTGAATACTTACCATATGTAATCTTTCCTTTTTCCTCTTCATCTACAGCTCTAAAAAGATGTGTAACATCAATTTGTGACACACCCATGGCAGTCTTCAGAATATGAGCTAAATCCTCTTCTGTTACAGTTCCGCCTTCTGACTGGTACAGCTATGAATCAAGACAGCAAGATAAATCATTGCAAAGCTGAACGCCGACTCCTATAAACAGCATTACACTGAAGTAAAGCAAAACAAAAGGTTGGTATTAGAAATTCTAGTCACTCTCAGACTGATGTGATATATTAAGGATTTCAGATTAGTCTGGATAAAAAATATCATCATCAGTTCACATGTGTATGCTTATAAAGTAAAGCTTGCTATAATCAGAAAGAAGTCCTATGTTTACATGTCTAACCACTGGAACCACTGTGATATTCAGCAACAAGACTGTCAAACACTAACATGTTTTGCAAACATATAACTGAGAACAATATTCAGTCCATTGAGCTATGTGTCCAAACTCCAACACAGTCTGTAATATTGGGAGATATATTTAGCTCAGCCTAAATCAGATACCATTTCTACTTGGTCAGGTGTAAAACTCAAGATTCCTTTGACCAAAATCCAAGAGCGAGCTTGCACTGAATGTCTGTATCTAAATGGTCTTAATCAGGAGAACCCCACCCATACACATGGGGCATATACATATGGGCATATAATTTTCTACAAGTATTTTATTCTAGAAAACAATCAATTGCATACTCTTACATCCTAAAGAGTTACCTCAGAAAGAGTTAGCTTTACTACTGACAGACTGATAACTATGAAAAATTGCTCACAGTCTCATTCCATTTTTGCATATGTAAGGTGTTTTACCCTGAGAAATGGACCTGAATACCTCAAAACATCATAGCAAATACAGCTTCATTAAGCTTCCTTAAAAAACTAAATTTGCCTATACAATTTGAAGTGAGAGAAAGGAAGTTTTGAAATATTTCTCTCTCCTCTTCAAGCACGACAACACTGAAAATATCAAACCATGTAAAAAGTGCCATTTAGGAAACTTCCTTTTAATTTCTCTACATCATTGACAAAGTGGGAACTGATGAGATTGAATAAAACAGGCATAAGTATGTATTTTTCACACAAGCAGAAGCAATTGCCACAAGACAGCGCACCTTAGGGGGGTGCCCCCCCAAAAGGGGAATAAAAATATTGAAATTCCATGGAAGAAAACATATGCTCAAATCAGGAATATTGCCTTTTGCCCCCCTGCACCTAGCCTGCACACTGTTTCACAGGAATAGGACAAGGACCAAGACATTTCTTTAATAAAACTTGCTACATTTTCACAGAACAAGTAGTCAGGTAATATTGGGTGGTCAGTATAAACACTATATTGACAAGATTTACAACAGCCTTTAATTTCTTTAGCAGTTTGGAAGGGAAGGTGTAGCACTTATACTGGAGCGCTGCTCTTAGTCCAAACCTCCTGCCAAGGCAGGGTAACCTACAGCAGGGTGCACTGGAGTGCATCCAGGTGTGTTTGGAATGTCTCCAGAAAGGGAGACTCCACAACCTCCCTGGGAAGCCTGTTCCAGTGCTCTGCCACCCTCAACAAATAAGTTCTTCTTCATCTTGAGGTGGAACTTCTTGTGATTTAGTTTATGGCCACTGCTCCTCATTCTGTCATTGGGCACCACTGAAAAGAGTTTGGCACCATTGTTCTGACACAAACCTTTGAGGTATGTACATGCATTAATGAGATCCCCTCAGTCTTCTCTTGTCCAAACTAAACATCCCCAGCTCCCTCAGTCTCTCCTCATAAGAGAGATGCTCCAGGCCCCAAATCATCTTTGTGGCCTCTGCTGGACCCTCTCCATTACCTCCATGTCTTGGGCTGAGGAGCCCAGAACTGGACACAGCACTCCAGATGTGCCTCACTAGAGCCAAGCAGAGGGACAGGATCACCTCCCTTGACCTGCTGGCCACACTCTTCCCAAAGCACCCCAGGATCCCACTGGCCATCCTGGCCAAAAGGGCACTGCTGGCTCATGGCCAGCTTGTCACCCAGCAAGATCCCCATGTCCTTCTCTGCAGAGCTGCTCTCCAGTGGGTCACAGCCCAGCCTGTGCTGGGACTTGGGGCTTTTCCTCCCCAGGTGCAGGACCCTGCACTGGCCCTTGTTGAACCTCCTCAGGTTTCTCCCCATCAAACTCTCCAGCCTACGGAGGTCTCATTCAATGGCAGCACAGCCCTCAGGTGTATCTCCCTCTCCCTCCAGTTTTGTAACAACTCCATACAATGATACTATTTTTCAAGTTCTTCAGTCATACACTAAACACTTTAACTTTGAAAACTTGTAGCTATGTGAAATGTTGCACTTTTCCTGAAAGAAGTAGCACGTGGCAGAGGACAGCGCCTGTTCAAAGTCATACACACCCGAACTAGCAAGGTCCTTCAACGGCTCCAGGTAAGCTGTGTGAATATCTTATTGTAGGTGAAGTCAGGACAGGAGGTAGAAAAGGATTAAAAAAGGTTCTCTTTCATTATTTTCTAATCCCAGAATAAGCAAAATTTCCTCAACTTGACACTTTTCTTAACCCTTCCAATCATCACTAGCAGGATAAAATGAGCCATACCTGCTTTCCCTTGCTGAGTACTTCCCCTTAATACATGCATAAAGCTTCTTTGCAGTTTTACAACTAACTATATATTTTGCAATTAACAAAGTGACTCAAAATTATGTATTATGAGTCAGGGAGTGAAGCAGATAATGAAGAACAAATTTTCCTAAGAAACAGTTTCATTAACTTCAAGTATTTCCAGAAAGAAAATAACCATTCAATCTGAGCTTCTCTTCCTCTCAAATGATAAAATTATCTTGCATGTTATCAAGCATGACAGCTAAATAAAAAAAAAGTATTTTCCCAAAACCCCCTTTACATTTACTTCAAATCTGTTCATTTTAGTATGAAGACATAGAGCTGACCAACAGCATCTATTTTTCTATGCCATTTTATAGCTGAAATGGACTGAGTCAGAACAGAGACTTTTCTTTCTGCTTTTCCCTCAGAAGCAGCAATAAACAACAGCAGCTACTAATGGCAGATTTCCCACAATATTTGTAGGAAATAAATATTTTTGCTCCATCCTCCTTTGCCAAATTTATTGGATTCTGGCTGAAGGCTAAGAATGATACATGTGACACTAAGCATTCACAGGAGCCTCATTTCTTCAGCAGCACGTATTTAAAGTCATCATGCTGAAGAAGCTGAATACAACTACACAGAAAATAAGGCTGCAATGTAGCACCATGCAAGTGAATGCTCTGAGCTCCATGCATTCACTAGTGAAGACAGCATCAAGACTTAGCTCTTCTCAGTTTCAGTAACACTGAAGACCATGTGAATTCAAGGCAAAGGGAAAAGATGATGCAGGATGCAGCAGAGTTTGCATGTTGAAACAGTAATATTAAAGAAATTAATTGAAAAGTAAGAAATCAAGGTGTCAGAAACCCATTGGTTAAGCATTGCTGCTGTCACTTTCCCAAAAAGCTTGCATTAACAATCTATGGTGATGCTACAACAAACCACTGAGGCTAGAGCAAGATCAGGAGCACTTCTGGGAAGCATCAAGTCTGGACAAAGACTGCAGGACCACCACACATACATGGTAAGACTAAGAGGAAAGAAAATTTTAACAAGAAGAAAAAAGGAGATAAAAAAACTCTATTAACATGTAGGAAATTTAAAAAAAATGTATTTTATTAACTTGAAAAATCAGATTTGTTAGAAACATTCTAAGAGTAGTAAGTACAACTCAACAGACTGTTTGTTTAGAGGAATCTGTACAAAGGAAATGAGGTTTGAAACTTAATTTGCTAAAAAGGATTCTGCCAGAGTTCTACAGAGAACAATTTCAAACAGCAAGCATTCATAATTTTACACAACTTACACTTGTAATGCATTCCCTGTTAACACGAACTCTTAATCTAACTTTCCATTAATATTGTTTTTAAACGTAATCAAGTATTAAAAGGAAATGTGGAAACATCTATTGAGTCTAATGCCAGTATTAGTAATTTCTAAAAATAAGTAAACTACATAGACCAAGAAAATGCAGCTTACCTGAAATGCCAGCTGAATTGTTTCCAGAGTTTTGGATGGCTTACAGACAACTGACAGAGCAACGACAAATTCCCGAATGTCAATTACACCATCTTCGTTCTGTGAAGGAAAACCTTCCATCAAAATAGTGCAGTTTGTCTGAGAATTTTCATAAATAACTAACAGTTGCTAAAAATGCAGAATATTCAGAAAGATTGTTACATGCACCATGACAAAAAAAGCCTCACTGAAATGAAATCACATGAGGACAAGAACCTGGGTGAAAGCTTTGCAGATTCTTTTCAGAGTCTCAGTCAAAAGTCACAGTTTAAATATTCTTGAAAGACAGCACTGCTACTGTCACCCTTCACTTGCATATTTAAGATTTTTCCATTAAAGCATCTGAATCACTGGGCTGAAATAAAAACCAGGGAACCAGAGGACAACGCACCCTAATTTAAGCCCTGAATACATGACATCTGCTCCAAGAGAGAACACTGCGGACATATCCACCTCCTGGTCCAGACAGCACCTCATCCACACAAAGATAATCGTCATTTCCTCGTTCTGACTCATTGCCAGAGGAATGAAAAACTGGCTCACTTGCCAAGATCCTTCAGGTTTCAGGCTCATAGAAGAACAAGTCATTTATTTACAAGGTAAACGAAATATCAGCTAACAGACACTGCATTCATCTGCAATGGGCAGCAGCAGAGGTCTAGCCTGACCCTACCTTTCTTCCTCTTCATGTTTTGCATCTAGAAAAGAGACAGTTTTTGTCCAGCTGATATTCCTTTTAAGTTCTAGCTGAAGGAATGATTCAGCTGATGATAGGTGCCCTTACCTTGTTGAAAGGGAAGTGCAGTAAGCAAATTTTATTGTATAATGCTCAGAAAGCAGATGTCAGTGAATTCAATTGAAACAGAAGTAGGCTAAAGTGGAGTTTACCAAAAGCAGTAAAATTCTAAAACTTAATGTTGTTTCTTACCTCATCAAAAAGTGCAAACATACTTTCTAATGTCTGAGAAACTGGAAATTCCAAGTAGGCTGAAAATTCTTTGAGATCAACCTTTTCTTTCTTCATTTTCATGGCACTGGCAGCATATTTATCAAGATCATCTTCAAGTGTTTCTGGCTTCAGTCTATAAAGCATATTATTTTTGCACATTTTAAAAATCAACCCAGTTTTAACAATATGTATTTCAAAATATCAAATGAAAAAATGGATGATTATGGTGTAAAGCATTAAAAAGTCTGGTTTCAGAATTACTACACAACTTTATTATCAAATAATGTATTTCTGTAGTTTTAAAGCTCCCATTAGTTCTCAAGCTGTATCAGGAATTACTGCAAGGGCTTAAGAACCCTGGACAAACTCATGTCCTTTAGTCTACCTT
>NW_005054311.1:4104111-4132640 GCF_000277835.1 Geospiza fortis
GGAGAACTAGGTGGAATTTAGGTCACCTGAAAATGGCTGTATTGTAGGACACTAACATAAACCAATTACGTTTCCAAATTTACTAATGTCACTGAACAGGAAGGACATGATGCATCTTACCTAAAAAAAAAAATAAATCAGGGATTACATAATAGTGATTATACTGTTAATCCTGTTAAACAGTCCTCATTTTTCACATTCAGTCTTGAGCTGGACACCACTATGAGGTAACCCAAACAAAATTCTTGTACTTCCTACAGCTAGTAGTCCTTCCCTATTGCAAAACCAGACATTGATGGATGAACAACTTTATACTTATATAGCTATCTATTGTGTGGTTGTTGGCTGGTTTTTTGCCTAAGTCCAGCTTCCTGTTTTGGCTTTGCAAAATAAAAGCCAACAACAACAACAACAAAAAAACAACCCCAAAACCAACCAAACAAAAAAGCCCTACTGAATTATCTTACTATGAATAAAATAAATGGTGCTGCAGGTACGATGTAAAGAAAAGCAGCTTCCCCCCCAAACACAGCATCAAGCAGATCTGGATCAGGTGTCCTCTGAACTGATTCAGGGTAACTTGGGCATCTTTCCACTCTGAAGACAAAAGATGCCAGTAAAGTCTCCTACAATGTCCTTCTGCAGTTGCCTGTTTTGCTGCCTGCTGCTGCAGACAAGGAAAAGCCATTATTCACACAACTGAGAAGCTTACAGCAGAAGTGTTCCCAGACTGCAGCTGGGACTCTTCAGCAGCTTCCTCTCAGCAACAAGAATGAATAAAATGCTTAATATCAGCATTCTGAGGAGCTTCTGAAAAAAGATAAGAGCATTTCTGCTAGGAAGATGATCTGATACATCAGCTCCAGAACTTGATTGCTTGCTGTAGTGACCCTTCCTAAACATCACAACTCTTAAGTAAAAATACAATTCCCATGGCTTTTGTCATGACCTATACTGACTTACCAATATGTACTAACTACACCATGCCAAGACCTGTATGTCTGAATTATAAGATTTGAACATGCAAAAATTCTTCCAGAAACCCATGGCTCCTATAGAAAATTCACAAATTCTCCATCCTAGCATTAAAGCACTTATCTCAAGATTTAGTCCTAGACAGCAAAAAAAGAATGAGACACCTTTCTGCAAACATTAATTTTCCACGATCAAATAGAAAAGTAGAAAGAACTATAACAAACAAAAAAAATCCATAGAGGATTTGAGATGCACACAGAACTCATCTTCTCACATGCAGGATTACATGAAAGAAGTGTCCACTGATAATACATCCCAGACTAGTGGCTGCACTGGATTTCAACTGTAGCACAAGGACAGCTGGCATCTAAATCCTCCCTTGAGATAAGCCCCCACTGACGCAGAATATGTAGTGTAACATTTGTCTCTAAATCAGAGAGATTTTGTTTGCAATGAATTGTCTCAAAATTCACCTTCTAGAACTGAGGGAGCACTCATTTGGTGAGTAGCACTCAAGACTTGCAAGATCTCCCCTTCACCAGTAATTAAGCCTGAACAGCTATAGAAGCTTGAAGGCAAAATCTTGTATGGAAAGTAACACAGCTCACCATAAATCCTACAGGCATCTTGTGGTTTATGTTTTGTAAATATAGAAAGAGGTGTGAGGCAATCTCAAAAGCAACATGTGGATCAGTGAGGCAAACTGCTTCAACCTGGGTATGACAGCATTGTACTTCTGGTCATGCAAGGTGGGCTCACTTCCCTCTAACCTTTCAAAACCAGGAAGTCATTAATATGTTGATGACTATAAGCTGCTAAACTGAAGTCTTCAGAAGCCAAGTGCAAACCTCATAATAGGTTCTGAACCAATATGGAAAGGTCTGAATGTCCCAATTCCTTTACAATTGTTACTTTTATCCCAATGGAGGCCACAAATTATAGAAAGCCCACAACAAATGTCTTCCCACATGAAATCATGTTTGTTGGCTTAATAGTTTCCATGCAGGATCTAAGCTTTATGATATATGAAATTATTTGCTGTTGTGGTGTTTTGCTTCATTTTTGAGGTCAGTGCATACTAAAGAGAACAGGAAGTATTCCTCAGTCCATGAAGATGGAAAGGACATTTTTCAAGATTAACAGCTCTGAACATTAAATTTTTCACAGCAGACTTCACAAGGAAAACGAGATCCCTCAAGGTAGAATATTTTACAGCATAATTATCACTATTTTTAGCAAGTAAGCTAGTTTTAGCTATATTTGACTATTTGAAAATAAGCTTATTTCTTGCATGCTGGGAACCTGCCAAAAACCTTCAGAGAGCTGAAGAACAGCTGGATCTTGTAGCTAGCTACTGGAAACTGCAAGCACAGAGAAACATGCCCTAAGCCAAAAAAGCACAATACATTCAGCTTTATGTCTGCTGATGTACTTCTGTGCAACTTCTTGCCATCATAGAGCAAGTATACTGAAAAACTGCAAAACTGACCCTCTGGAATACTTTTGGCACACCCTACCTTGATCCACAAAAGCAGGGGCTACCATGGCTGGTATTTGCTGTCATGCCTGATCCATGATCACCTCCTGTAGTGGAGAGCATTGCTTTTATCACAAATGCAGAAGGTAAACACCCTCCAGAGATTTTTTCCTTGTTATAGATGACCTCTGAGCACTCTGAAGTCACAGCACAGGTAGTTAGCTGTGAGGGTTATTACTCTGGAGACACACAGTTCTACCTACAGTCTGGACCATTTTAGACACACATGGAGAGCAGAAATCTGCATTGTAGTCTGGATGGTAGAGGCTGTTGAGCAAGAATAGACAGGCACCAGGCCTGAGGTCCTTGCAGATCTTGGTAGCTTACAGCTGCATTGACTGAAAGGATCCTCATGGTCAACTTGATGAGGTAATATTGGAAATTAGAACAAACAGAAGCTTGAAACAATAGGAGCAAATCAATTCAAACCAGAACTCAAGGATCTCCTTGCAGGCAACTACCCTAAAGCAACTCATAAGAAGCATCTCATAAAAAGACAGACTAGACTTAATTAACTGTATTAACACTTCCTGAAAGAGAAGATATTCAAAGAGGCTTTAGTAAGGCACAAAATCCAAACAGGATTCAACATCCAGAACATGGCAATAGATTCAGTGCAAGTAAAAATAGAGATTCACTTTAAACAGTGGGGCAATCACTTACAGAATAAGTCATCAAATGAAGCAGAGGATTTGCAATGTATGAAAAAAAAGCTATAACTTAGACTGCACATAGTTTAGCAATTAGCTTGTTGATCAGACAAACTATCAGACTGAAGAGAAACACAACTCCTTGAGGAGTAATGAATGCACAATTTGAGAAGATAAGTCTATGATCAATTGATCTCATTGACAAAGCAGTCATTTAATCACAGAGTTTGGTACAAGCCAGCTGTACAACTCTGTTAACAGAGCCCAAGCTCTTCCTTAGATGAAGCATGAGAACTCACTGCTGTGCCTGCATGGATTCTGGACTGGGTCCCATCCAGCTGAGTACAGGCTAAGCAAATTTTACAGACAAAGATAATGAATCCTGTAGACACAATGTGCACAGAAGTAACTCTTCAGTAGAGCAAACTGAGGTAAGTTGATTTCAAAAAATCAAAACCAAAAAGAACTCTGAATTTGCCTTACTATAGGAATCTTAAAACTGGATGTTACCTTGAAAGTATGTCATTGCTCAAAAATAAATGTTAAGACTGGATGAAAAATCCATTGGATAAAATTTACTTTTCCAGTTATTTAGGGATGCTAGTGGATGATCTTAATGCCTCCCTGACCTCAAAACCTTTGAATAAACAGCAAAATGACTACATTATTATCAAATGTGCATTAGAGATGAAGTCATATTACAATCTTCATCCAATTGTGCCAGAAAAATACCAGCATAATATCCTTCTTATTGGCACATGCCCAAATTCAGAGAGGATTATATTTCACCAAGGATTAATTGCTCATACCAGAGAGAGAACTTCTGGGCTGCAGTGAACCTCACAAATGCGTGTAACTGTTTCAGAGGCCAAAACAAAAGCACAATTTAAAAGAACAGCTTTAAATTGAGCAGACAGAAGCCAGACAACTTAACAAGAGGATTAAACTGAATCCCAGGATTATCAACTGCATAATAAGAGACGTGGGTGGTTGGTTTGTTTTGTTTTACTTGTTTTTCTTCCTTAGTGCTGTAAATTCAGAGCCTTTTTAAACAAAGTGAGAATCTTCATTTGCCCCTGTAAGTCTCTCCTATCCTAATGGACGTTTTTCAGATGGAAGCCCTGACAACAGATTAGTACATGCTTGTCATCTGAATTCATGATGTGTGCTGTCCTACATTCCTTATTATCCAACAGAGCTTTTTCTTCTTTATTTTCATTTATGTACACAAGCTGAAGATGAAGGAAAATTAGTGAAAGGAAATAAAATACACAATGGAAACATTAAACTGTGCTCTGTACTTTCAGATGATGAGACAAGAAAATGAAAAAAGGTCTTGCATATTGAGAGTTAATAGGATGAGGCTGTACATTTAGTTCATAGTTGCTCAATAAAATCACTGGAGAAGCTTCCTGCTTGGAAAACAGCAGCAAGTTCTACTATTTGGTTTATGTAAATTTTTTCAGGTTTGCTGAGGCTTTTTTGAAAGGTAAACCTAGCAGGAAATGGCACTATGGGAAGAAAGAAGAGAGGACCCACGCTGCATGCACTGAGCTACAGCTGCATTACAAAGTCTATGTGGCAGTGACCTGCTCCAGAGATCAACCACTACCTTGTCCTTCTCAGGAAAGGGTCACCCCTCTGTCCTCACCATTACAAGGTCAATCCAGTCATGAGATTGCTGTTGGCAGCATTTGTTTTCCCTCCACAGATGTCACAGAAAAAGGCAATTGACTCTCAACTGTATCAAATATTAGGAATCCCACGGTATTCCTGATCCTCTTCAGAAACTGTCTTCTAGCTCAGGAATGAATGCTTCAGACACACTCTGCTCACTTGTCAGATCGAAAATAGGAATTTTACAACCTACTCTACTCATTAGGATTCAGGGGTACTGCTTGCAAGTGAAGTACAGTACTGTTTTAATTTTACACTTGTGTTTCCCTGATTGTATGATGACAACACTCCATTTATACTCATAAATGCAATATTGTTACATGATGGGAAAGAAAAACTACAGATATATAATGAAGATGCACCTTACATATAAGTATTGTATATGCTCACCCAAGGCTTCTCACAAGCTTTGCAAATTCTAAAAGACATGTATCTGAAGGTAGACGAAGCTGTCCCTCAGCCAAAGCCAGCTGACAGTCTTCAAACGTGTAGTCTGTCACTGGAACTCCCAACGCCCTTGAATAAACCAAAGAAACACTGTAAACAAGACACTAAGAAAACTGAGCAGAATAATAACTTTTTTCACAGCAAGAAATCCTGTAACAATTATGCTCTCTATTCTGAAAAACTATAAGGAAGAGCCAATAAAAGTAAGTTTACAAAGAGAGAATGAAATATGGTACTTGATCTGTTGCAGAGCATCTGCTTTGACTGAGTCCATGACAATATGCAAGAACACAAGGCAAAAATTAGGCAGTGCACAGACTTTCATAGACATAAGTTTCATATAAGTGAATAACTAGGGTTTCAAAATTTTTAATCTAGAACCCAAATATATATTTATTAACAACTGTGGCTAATATTTTTACTATTATTGATTTAAAACGTGTTAGTGCAATCACCTGAGCAAAACAGCTATTACCTTCAGCTGATATTAATATTATACAAAAGGCAACATTTCTCTATAAAGAACAGCTAGAACACAACATATAAAAACAAGCAGAGTTAAACTTTAAGCAAACAAGTTACTTTTAAATGTGTGACATAAAGGTAGAAAAAAAATACTCCCAAGTCTTTATACACCGAACAATTCAGTACTGGTTTTGGCTTCACTTGTAACTTGATGCTCTGTAGTAATTGTAGTACCAAAAGATAGTTGATGGAAATCCTGATATTGTAGCTGCCCTGCATTTGCTGTGGCAAAGTTGACAGAAAGACAGTGCGGTGTGAAAGAGGCCTTTAAGAATTCAGTGTACAAAAATAAGATGCAATTTAGAAAGCCAACATAGCTCCATATAAACTACTCATATGCCACATTTTTTATTATACTTGATTTTACTTATCATAGTAAGGAGCATTATTTCCTTTATGCAGCATTTTCCAGCTTGATGAAATCTTCACAAAATTTTTTTGTTTAATTACCTTCATTCTTTTCATCTACAGTTTGCCTACCTTACTGCTAACCACATTTTTCATATGTGAAGTTAATATACATTCATGGCAAGATTGATGCAAAATCCTGAGGCCTGCCACACTAATTTTGGCTTTGATGAAAACTCTGCATTCAATTCTCATCTTTACTATAAGTAGTTTGATCTGTAATGGCAGTTACCTCTTATGCAAACAGTTTCTGTCAAACAGCCTCTTCCCCAGAATCTCACTCCAAGGCCTTTGAATAGCAAGGTAAATAACATAAGGCAGTTCTCTTCTGTCCACTGATTAATTATCAAACTTCAGGAATTCTGACATATAGGACATGCACTAAACCTTAAAGGTACTGATCAGGGCTTCTCTCTTCTCTTTGAGGCTGAAAGTCAAACATTTAGGAAGAACACCTCACTAATAAATATTCAAGCTCCGAAGTACCAAATATGGTTAAAAAAATAGATAGTATTTATAAGCTATTTATGCACAAAACAAGGAATTAGAAGGTAGTGATCTTGGTTGAATAGCTTCCCCCTTCCTAAGAAGAAACAAAGAGAATGGAACAAAAGGACAAAGCCAACTAAACCAAACTATTTAGGTACATAGAAAAGTCATCATAGAAGCAGAATGTTGAAGATTACATTGCCTCATACTAGTGATCTAAGCAATTAAATTCAGTTCCTCTAAAATTTTCTCTGCTTGATCTGTTCTTGTTTCACCAATCCAGCCCTCCTATGAAGTGTCCCAGCAGTATTTGTATATCAGTAAACCACCTTAATGGAATGGACAAGATTCTTGTGATACCTTACCACACCCCACAGACTCATGGTAAAATACAGATGAAGAACTCCCCCATGCTGTGCAGATTTAAATCCATTTCCAAGTTCAACCTGAGATCAGGTATTGTGAGCATGTCAAGATTTCTGCTTTATAGTATTCCATATAGTATTATACAAGATGTAATATATGTAATCTGTATTATAATAATCTGTATTAAGATATGTAATCTATATTATACAAGATGAAATCACTGGTATTTTACAACACAAAATTAATTTTCCTCAAAAGAAGAGAAAGGAGTGGATGAAAGAAGCAGAGTCTACCCAGCCAGTTGAGATTACTTCCTATTCCCATCTTTTGCACTCAATCATCCCTACAGACATCCATGTCAACTGTGTCCAGCAAGGACATGCTACAGACAGTACTGCCCAGAGCAGTTCCATAAAAGAATGAAACAAAGATCTAGCCCAGCCAAGCATATTACACCAAAATTCATCAGTTCTCCAGGCCACACTAGGTATAGCATGTAAGAGAAATACAGGAACTTACAGGCGATCAGCTGAAGCACAGGGGAACTAGATGCAAAAGGGGAAGCATGTTAAAAATAAGTTAGGAAACTGAAAGAGTAAAGCGTTCCTCTGTTTGACATATTAGGAAATCAGAGAAGTGGTAAGACACTTAAATTCTGAAAGGACAGAAAATAATTAGTGTCATTGAAAATGATTAAAGGCGGCAATTAAAAAAAGAGACTTTGAAGAAACAGAAGAAACTCAAGCATTCTCTCAAGGGAAATAGAGAGGATGGACAAGCCAAAGCATGAAACAATAGCTTGTTAAAACCAAAAGCAAGATGCTGTTCCAACACATCAAAAGAAAGATGACTAAGAAAGATCAGGGCACTCAGCCTGGGGGGGAGGGTTGAAGCCAGACTGACTGCCAGCCCAGCACCAATGCCAGATTTAAACAACTGCTAAATAATGGTCCCCGAATATGTTGAAGGAGCCTAGCCAAGAGAAATTAAAAAAAAAGCCCAAAACAAACAACCAAAAATCAAAACCAAACTTAAGACAGAAAACAAATTCCAAGCAAAAGCCAGGGTCATTTCAGACTCAGCCAAACCACAAGGGGAAACACAACCTGCATCTTTTTGATAGCTTTGTGCACCCCCTTATAAAAGAGGTGGTAGTTGGGCCAGAATTATATTGCTGCTATCAGTGAAGGAAAATCCCCACTACAATTAATACCTACATGTATGTTCAATGTCAACACAAACACAAAATGGGATTCAGAAAGACAAAAGCAGCTTCTCTTGTCTTGTTCACCTGTTGTAATTTTCAAGCTGTTTGACTTAAAAAAAATCCCAAACAAATGAACTTAAAGAGGGTACATAAACATCCAGACTTTCACAATAACAAAGGTCAGAAGTGAGGAAGGAAAGAAACACTTTTGTTCAAAGCAAAGTTCAATCACAGAATCAGCCAAGGCCAGATAGAGTTCAAGCGGCTCTTGAGTTCAGAAGACAAATCACAAGCTGTATAGAGCTAGCAGCTTTAAAGGACCTTGATTTCAGCTCAGAATGTTGAAGAAAGCGAAGCTGAGCGACATAAAAAGTTCATTATTTATGCTAAGACTTGTGAAATTTTTAATTTCTTAGAATAAAGCCTGGCTTATTAGAGTTCACTGTAAGGCCTCGGTACAAGTGCAACTCACAAGATTTTCTACAGAACCAGTTATGAAACTATTCTAATTTATCCTCCAGGGCAATAGTTTTCTACCTCAATTGGGAAAAAAAAGATAATTTCAATTTGAGATGCAAATCACAAGTACATTCCCATATTCTTAATAAACTAAAAATAAAACAACTTTTCCCATATCTTCATTTGAAAGCATTTCTCCCCCTCTTCTCTTCAAACTACCTCTGCTTTCACACTCACTTAATGTGAACCTAGCCTTTTAAAAAGTCCAGCAGATTTAAATGCCCTGATATGAATGTCTCGCTTGACATACCTTGAGACTTTTTCCTTCCCTGCCCTCCCCAAGGTGCTGGCTGTTTACCCATCATGACATCACACTACATGAAGTTTCAAAGTCAGCAAGTTGCTTGAAAATAATAAACTCAAATGAAACAAAACCCCAAAAGCCTTCCTGCAAACCCAATCTCAGAAACACAAGTTATACTTGTTATATCCTGATGTCTTATACCAAACAGCTCTCTATGTCTAACATTTGTGCAGTCATAATATAAGATGAATTATTAACTTCCTCATTTTCTGCATACCAATCCACTATGCATGCAAAATGCCAAACATAAAACAGAATGTGACTGCTGGAATATTATGTAAAGTAAGAAAAAATAGTACAGGCAATATTGTGACATTTGGAATCTACATTTCAACAAAAAGATTCTCAAAGTGTTTTACATTGTTCATAAGCAGAACTGTGAACTAATCAAGAGAACATTCCACAGGCTGCTCAGAAAAACTCCTATAAATCAGCTATAATCTTTATCGGGTGCTGAAAACATTAGGATTCTATCTAAAACTACCAAATATGTAATTTGGTATTTTTCTTCATTACTGGATGTTCAGCAAAAAGACATACAAAACACAGTGGACAAATAACTCCAATTATTAGCAGGCATCTAATCTAGTCATCAGTAGTACACAAACTTCCTGAACCAGAGACCTTTTGTACCACTACAATGTTTTAGAATAATTAATTAATCACATGTTTTTTACAGTATATCTCAGCTCTGATGAAGTAATTTTATCTCTCTGGTAATGAATGCCACAATTTTTGCACATTTTAAAGACTTACTCCATTTACTTTTGGCTGATCTACTGTTGAGTGCTTTCCATCTCTCCTGCTATGAAAAGTAAGACTTCCTTTAGTATGCTCTTTCAGAACATTGGGATTTTCCTGATCTTCAAAACAATCCTCCACTCTCTTTTTTCCCATCCTTTCCCAAGCTGAAGTGCTGCCAACTATTTAGTTTTGGAAGGCCAGAGTAGATAGTCCCTTTTCTCTCCTCAGACTACTACTTTGTGACATTCTCCAAGCAAAAGAAGGTCCAGTCATGAGTCTGAAATTCACATAAGGAATCTATTATCTCATAATGGTTTAATTTTTAGACAGAAAAAGAAGCTGCCAATGACTGTATTTCTGCCTGGTGTTGTTTGAAATTTGGTCCTGTAACTGTTGATCTTGTAGACTTGCACATCACAAATCTTCAAGGAGTAAAAAACAGAAGAGGTTCTCCTTGTGTAGTCAGCATTCAAAAACCAGAGTGTGGCAGTTCAAACCAGAGTGTTGCAAAGTATTACTTAACATTTAAAAAATTTATTTCTTCCTTGAGAAAATAAATGTAGCAAGAAGCTGCACAGTTAACCCTGTTCTGTGACTACGTTCTCCACCTGCCACACTCACAGTATTCACAGAAATGAACAGAGTGCACAGTGTATCTCTCATCTCCATTTTTGTTTAAGGTGTGAAACCCAAACAATGCACAGAATCTTTTAGGTGGGAAAAGACCTATGAGGTCAAGCCCAACCTTTAACTGATCACTTGTCTTTTCAACTAAACCATGGTGTCAAATCCAGTTGGTTCCTGAACATTTCCCTGGGCAGCCCATTCTGACATTTAACACTTTCCATGAAGAAATTCTTCCTGATGTTCAACCTGAACCTCCCCTGGAGCAGCTTGAGGCCATTTCCTCTCATCCTATCACTGGCTGTGTTGGACAAGAGGCCAACCCACAGCTTGGAACAACCTCCTTTCAGGCAGTTATAGAGAGCAATAAGATCCCCCTGAGCCTTCTTCTCTCCAGGCTGCACAGTCCCAGGTCCCTGAGCCACTTCTCACATGATTTACTCTCTAGACCCTTCACCACCAATGCTTCAAATGGATACTTGTTAACTCCAGCACTACAGTAATTCCACTTATACTGATGCTTATGCCTTTAATGGTATAAAAATGCCAAAACCCCAGTTTGGATTTTGAAGTTGAATGCTGAGCATCCAAACAGTACCTGTGTAGAATCACCCAAGGAAATTTCAGACAGCACAGGCACAGAACACAGCAGTTTTTCCAAAGTTAGATTCAACAGGCCACTGAATACAACAAATAGCCACAAGTCAGACCAGCAAGTTACTGTAAACTCCCATCCTCTAGGCCACTCTTCTGCAACTACCATTACTCTATCACATATACTGGCAAAGATTACATTCTGATGCTGTCAGAGCCTGCAAGAAAAAAAAAACCAAACCTTGATTTTAACATGTAGAAGATGACAAAAGGGAAGATGGACACAGAAGACTGCTTTTAATGTTTTTTACCTTCACCAGCATGCTGGATAAAAGTACTCATTTTTCAAAAGCAAAATGTAATGCTCATATGTCAAGCTGGTAAGTCAGTGCTTTAACTGTATGACATGCTCCAACACAGGGAAAGTGATCCTGGCAAGCACCTGACAGGAAACATCAGGAAGGCAGATGTTTCAAGTTCCATGTCTAACATGCTGCACTTTAATCAATTTCAGCATCTACTGCAAATATAAAAGTATGTCTTTAAATGTTTCTGTGAGGAAGATAAACAAAATTACTGGAAAAATGCAAACTGGACTATGACATTTTGCTATTTCTACAGGACGGCTGCCTTTCTGGGCTCACCAAAAATAAAACTTCAGAACTCCTGGACAGTGTCACACATGTTATTACAGTGCTGAGTTTAACACTCAAAAGATCTAGGAAAACAAAATGCTCAAATCAGGAGTACTGAAAGAACTTAAGTTCTGAGGTGCTTACAGTTTTGAAAAACAAAGGACCAAAGGTTTCTGGTTTCCATTAAGTTTCAGTCTCAACATCTGCTACATGTAAAAAAAAATGAACAAATTTGCAATAATTTGTCTTCCATTTTTCCCCCTGACTGTACCACCTAACCATATTCTTCCCTATTCCAAAGACAGTCTTTAAAAGAAACTAAAACTAAAGGAAAACAAATTGTGTTTGCATGTGAATAAGTGACCTGTGGGTCTGTGTATCATCATCTAGTCAGCTTATATCTGTAATCACAGCTGAGGTTACTTTAGACTTGAACAAAGAGCCTGCAGTGCAGATTTTCACAATCAGCTGCCTTCACTACCACTGGCTTATCTATGTACAAAATGAATTTTTGCAACTAACTACAAGCTAAGCTACTGACATACTTCTTTCAAACATATCTGAGTCCTAAAGAGCAGCAGAGTAACGGCTTCGTTCTGCCCCCCAAAGTGGGAGTAAAAGTTATCTACTTTTTCCTTCAAACAGAATTTCTATACCCTAAATAATACTTTGAGTACAACTAAGAGATGTCTTTCAGAATACAGTTGCTCATGAAAATTAGGCATTTAAGAACAGTAGCAAATGGGTACAACCCCACAATTAAAAGAGGCAACTAATACATTTTCTTTAGGGGAAAATACTCCAAACAAACAATAAAACAAATAATTCTTTAAATAGCTATCAGTAAATTAAGAACTATGATGCAGCAAAACAACATAGAAAGGTAAAAATGCATAAAAAGTTGTAGTTGATGCAGCTAAGAAGCATAAGACTTTTTAAGGCATAAGAGAAAATACAAAAAACAATGTAACCAACTACAAGCTAAGGATAGGAAAATTGTCATCAGGGAAAAAAACCCTTCTGTCATGTGCAATATTTTACAATGGGAAACAATTAAGACAACAAGTCTTATGAATAAAACTAAGTATTTCCCAATGCTCTAAGAGTGATAGAGATATTTCCTCTACCACTGAGAAATTTTTAGAAATAAATACTTGTGATTGCAAGGTCAAGTGATTTGTTCCTAATAGTTCTGGAAAAGCTGGGATTGAAGTTTCAAGTGACTGACAATTTTACAACACTAACATAGTTCCAGTAAACTATTACTTATTAAATTGAAGATTAAAAAAAACCCAAAAAACAATATGGGCCAGAATGTTTGACACTCAAGTAGAAAATATAGAGAAGAAACTGTGGAACTCAAGAAATTAACAGACCAATTAACCTATGTTGACTACCATCAACATAAGATGATAATAGGTTATGCACATGAACACCAAAATGATGATTTTGCTTAAGTAATACAGAAGTAAAGCAATAGAAGATTTACCTACATGGCATGACTTACTAGTAGGGTGGGTTCAGAATTTTGTTAGAGCCAATAAAGAACACATGAAGTGAATTAAAGCTCAGAACAGCACCACACTTTATTTATTGATTTTAAAGAGACCCAGGCAGGACTGATGCCCTATTTAAAAGCACTCAACATTTTCAGTGATGTGAAAGTGACTCTAAACACAGCTCCTGATGGCAGTTGGTGGGTGACACAGGCATTGACTGAACTGAGTACAAGCCAGAACAAGGCCAGAAAGACTGAACAAGACAAACTCACTCAAAATTAGCTTTATGAGAAAATTAAATGCAAGGGATATCATTAAAATATAAGTAGGGACCATATTTTAAACAGCAGATTGATCTATTCTGCACATACTTTTTGTGCAAATTAGGAAAATGACCCAAAGGATGGCAAGCATGTTCAGCAGCAGTGGCTACCCTGAATGAGTAATTCCAGTTCTGATAACACAGGCACACTTTGGCATTCACTTTTTGGGCAAGTAAATTTATCCAAGGTTCAAGGAACTAATATCCTAAAGAAGCCAAACTCTGTGAATGACAGCACCTCCTTAACAAAATATTTAGTGTTCACTTACATATATAAATATAAATTGAGTATCTAGAGACCACCATCACACATCTGTGGCCACCCACAGGAAAGCTAGTCAAATATGGATAAACCAAAAATTCTTCAGAAAGTCAACAAGCAGAAGTAGCATAAGATACAGATGTCTTGTCAAATGCTGTGTTCAATGCTAAATAGAAGCTGTTCACAAATTAAGATTATTGCGAAGGCAAACAATTTCAAGAGCAGAAACTGTATCTATTGCTGCACTCACCAACTTCTATCAACCTCTCTGAAACCAAGAGCAAGACACAAGGTTTCCACAACACTGGTTCTAGACTCACAAATACATGATTACCTGGGAGTGCCACCTTTGATGCTGTAATATATCCAGTAGAATTAGGCACTTCTGCCAGAGAAATATGGTGGGGAGGAGGGGTAAGAAGACACCTAAAGAGATCCCAAAAGGACCTCTTGACAATAAGATGCTACACTGCCACCAACTCAAGCCTCAAGAAAATCTAGATGAAGCAGTAATATTGTCCTTTATCCAGCAATGCAGAGTGCAATGCTACTACAAAACAGCACCCAAGGTATTTGAGTTGCAACTGCTACAGCTCCAGAACAGCCTTGACAGCATTTGAGCTGGAATCTACTGTACCAAAAGCTGCATGAGTAAGTCTAGAGAACTGACACAAAAAGGAGGTATCTGGAAGTGGTCAGAAGTAAATAATTTTTAATTATGTCAATGTTACTTGGTCTACAGTTATCCATGGTATCCAGGCATCTACATTCTGGTTTATTCCCATCTGCATTTTGACTTCAAAACTTCGATAACCAAACATGTTTGTTTCCCCATTCACATTAACACAGCATCTACAGCCCCTGCTTCATTCCAAAGCTGTTTTTGACATCTTTCATTCTCACAGTCTTCCTGTTAGATCTACACTCCTGTGATCACAAATGCTTAATTCTTCAGGGATGGGAGGGAGAAACATAATCACATTTTTCCTCTTAAGCGCACTTAGAGGGGAAGGCTTGCAACATGCCAGTTGTTGTAAACTTTTGTAGGCCTTCAAAAGTATTCCTTATAGCACACAATCCTTGTTATGTGATTGGAGCAGAGCTCAGAATGACGATTTAATAACCTGGCCTTCCACACAAAGTCCGAGGACAGCACTTGCCAGGTGATGGTCTTTAATTAACAACAAAAGTCTTTGAGGCAAGTACCTCAAAGATTTTTGACTCCAAGAAAGGATGATTCAAACAGGTCCTTTTGTTCTTTTCTCCTTTGAGAAATGTCCTTTTGTACAATGGATCTATTGTTATATTATTGTCTCAACACCCTTAAGGAAACTCACAGACCTGGTTTCAAGCAGAGAAGAATTCTCAGTTACTACCTACAAACTGGCCTTTGGCTAAAATTGGAAACAGAAGTTACATAAAGAAAATTATGATTTCACAAGTTCTTTCAAAATCAGGATTAGGAAGATACACAAATCTCTCAAGACTTATTAATGATCACAGGCCTGAGGGTTCACTGTAAATATGGAAAAGAGTTATCTACTGACTAATGGAAGATTTACTGACTAATGGAAGATTTACTGAAAGAACAAAAAATAAATGAAAAAGACATTCATAAAAATGCAACAAAAGAGGGAAAGCATTAAATGTTGCCTTTATTATACCCTATAGGCAAGTGTTTTAACTGTCTTCACATTAATATTAAACTTCAATTAATTTGCCTTGTATCAATTCTGTTTCCAATGGAAGTAAAGCCACTTGACTGTGCTTTACTGTTTGAAATACTACAGGCTAACAATGGATACATGAAACTATTCTTAACCTCATTAAAACAGTCACAGCTTAAAATGCAATCCCAAAAGCACAAAATTCAGTTACATAACTTTCCTAAAATTCCACCTACCCTTCCCCCAAAAGACTAAATACCCACTGGAGCAAGCAGAACTGGATTGTTATATGAAGGCATGTTAAAAACCCCCAAAAGAACCAACAAAAAATAAATATACCAAACCAATCAACTCCAACAGTTCTTGCTGTATTTGTGGCTCCCTGGCATCCTCAGAGGGGAACATAACTGTCATGTAAAAGGTCTTGCAGACATTCCGGCAGACTACAAGGTTCTTTGTAGGCAGACAACCACACCGACCTGATTTTGTGATATTTTCTTCAGTCTAAATTTAAAATCACACATCTATTTTTACACAGAATTACAACATACTTACTCTGCCATTACACGCCTGACGTTATTGGCATATAACACTGGATTTTTTCTTTCTTCTTCTGAAGGAATATACACAGGCAGAAACTGCATACAGAGAACTGAATTATACCAAAAATATTTAACATTTGAAACAATCTCTTACAGCACTATAGTGAAAATTGTATACAGTTTGTTGTTACTCAGAAAATCATATTAAGACTACAGAAAATATTAAAAATTAAACTTTTAAATGCTTAAGTATATGTCATACTTCTGGAAATTCATATAACACTGACTGCTCATTTCTCACCACATGGAATCCAAGCAGAGTTTTATCCTCATTTCCTAAGTGGGACTCAGAATTTTAAAATAATTTAGAAGTATTAGTACTTTCTTGCACAAACCTCACTTACCTTCTGTATTGTTCAGCTCTTTTCAGATAACCAAAAAAAGCACATGCTACAGGAATATTGTTTTATAACTTAAAAATTAAGAATCCAAATTTTAAGGACATCAGGTATTTACGGTTTCCCCTGCACATTTTGAAATAATGTACGACTGCCTAATATGCACAGGAAAAGTGTTTTTATTTTCTGCTGTTAGATGTTTTGAAACTTTTTTCCTTCTAATTGGACATCAGCCATTAATGCTCCATTGAAATAAAAAATCTAAATGAATGCAGGTGATCAGAGAACCACAGAATAGTTGATGTTGGAAAGTGGAAAATTAAACCAGAACTGCTGGAGACCCACAACAGAAAGGGCAGCTTTCAAAATGGCATGGCCTACACTAAAATATCTTCCAGTACTTAAAGCTGTTTTTAAGTGTCCATTGAAAAATTATGTAAGTCCCAAGATCATGGCCAATCTCACCAATAAAAACCTTCAAAACATTTCATTCTGCCAAATGACAAACTTCCCAGATGGGAGGAACAAGAGAGGATCACTCTGATCACCACTCTTGGTCAGTACCAGACAGACAACTCTCTTAGTAGTGCAGCACAGTGAGATAATTTATGCACTAAGTGAGCAAAATGCTCACAATCTTGTGTAAAGCTTCTGTATTAGAAAAAAAGCTGCAAGAAGCTTAGTTGCAGTACATATAATTACCTATGGGTACTGAAAATGGAAATTATGACCCAATAATTTCACACTGGTCTTTAAACCAGAGACAAACAACTGGGTAAAGTTGTTAGTCTTTATTTTAAAGTTCATAATTTCAGCAAACACTTTTCAATAACCACAAAACTAGCTGTGTTTTTAAAATTAGTGTGTTTTAAAATCAGCTGTTTTTAAAGTTACTGATCATAACTGTATGATCAACAGTACCCAAATACTGCTGTTGGACATTCATCTGTTTCCTGTAAAGGACAAATATTGAATATATTTTGAGTTTTGCTGGAGTTTTTCCTACGTGCACCACTGCAGCTGAAAACACATGACTCCTGTCTTCTAAGTTTACATTACAAGCAAGGTACACCAGCCTCATGTAATATACAAAACCACAAAGACTGTGCAGTTAACAGAGATGGAAAGACTGCTTCTTCAACTTCCAAACCTCATTCCATTTATTTGAGTTGCAAATGGCTACTAAGTAATTTGTCCAAACACAGCAGAAGTTTGAATATGAGGTGATTTCAGAGGTGCTCTGCATGTCTGTGCCTAACTCAACATAAACAGCATAATCATTTCAACATCGCTAACGAAACCAAGAGAAGAACTCTCAGCTGCTGCAGACTGTCATGGATGTACAAACACCAAAGTTGACAGGTCAGTAAAACAAACAGACATGAGCCAAAACAAACTACATGTGCAGATGATCATACATCCTTTCTTCCTCACAACATTGCCAGCATGCCATTTCTAAGTACAGGATGGGCGAATATTTACAGAAGCCTATTATAAAACCTACATGGGTGCTCTCTTCTCGATACACATACTGGATGACACGCACAACATGCCAGAACATATATTATATGCAGAGAGGCCCAGACTAGCTAAGTTTGGATCCTGACTGCTGGCTGTTAAATCTTACTGGCTATCATTTAATCAAAAAGACTCTGAGGTTGTGCTGTTTTGTCATGTGTCTTCCTGAGTTATTGAATCATCAGCACTAACTGCAGTATCCAGACTCCCAGGTTTTTGCCTGTATCTCTGAGCTGATTGAACAGAGCAGGAATATCAACAAACAAGCTTCAGAGACCAGAGGAAAAATATGACTTTGAGCACAAAACAACTAATTTTTCCTATATGTTGCTAGTCCTCACAGCACTTCCTTACAAAAACAGATTCAACTGCTACAGCTCCAGAACAGCCTTGACAGCATTTGAGCTGGAATCTCCTGTACTAAAAGCTGCATGAATAAACTGGGAAAGTCTAGAGAACTGACACAAGAAGAGGGCATCTGGAAGTGGCCAGAAGTAAATAATTTTTAACTATGTTGATGTTAATTGGTCAACAGTTATCCAGGTAGTATCCATTGCATCCAGGCATCAACATTGTTTCATTCCCATCTGCATTTTAACTTCAAAACTTTGATATCCAAACACATTTGTTTTCCCATTCACATTAACACAGCCTCATACTTGCCTTGAGGCATTACTCTGCCTCGTACTTGAGAGCAACCTTGCAAACATGTCTGCTCCTCTATCCTCTGCCAAATCCTGCTTTAGTATGGAGTATTTCAGAAGGTCACTAGTTAGTTTGCCTTTTTTGCCCCCCCAAGAACTACCAAAGATCATAGCTTTTTACGTAAGAGCTACAGAAACCCAGTATCTGCTAGCAGCTGCTGCCTCAAAAATCAAGAAAGCTCAGCGGTGTTCACTCCTGTGTGAAAGAACCCCTTTTACTTGCTTAGGGCAGAAAACCATGTTCCTGAGAAAGGGTAAAAATCCTGCCAACCAGCTGGTTTGTCTTAGCCCTGAGTGAAGCAGTCACTCCCTGGCCCTTCTGCAAAACATGCGTCACTATTCTGGAAATCACATTTGTTTTTTGTCCAACTGAATTGATAATGCAAACCATAAATTTCTACAATACATACAACAATTGAGTGGCTGGTATTTTGCATATTCATTAATTTTGAGAATAACTGATTGCAAAAATAAGCAAACACAGAGCAATGACAAGTACAGTGATCAGCGCGCAATATATGTTAATATTGTAACGCAGTGTACGTAAACATGCAATAGTCTTCCTACTGATTTACCCTGCCATCAGTTCCATCTGTCAGACCTAAATAGCTGCCTCATTATTCAAAAAGCAAAAGAATTGCAGAACATCTGTCAAATATCCTATATGACACACTTCAAATACTGTAATTGTCCACAAAAATGTAATTACTCTGTGTAAAATGCATTAGGGACAACAAGTTGAAAGGAAAGGCTATAATTGTTTCCATGTTTTCACTACAATAGTCTTCAGCCTTAAAATTACAGTACTTTCCTCAAAATAAAGCTAAGAATATAGATAGATTTTCTCTGTGTTTTCCAATTTCACATTCTGAACAGTGCAGCCTAATAAGAAAATTAGCCAGACATTAAATAACTTATATGGCCTATAAGAAACCACCTACAATTTTTCACTACAAGACATTTCTTAGTTTGTACATCAGCATTCACACACTTGAATGTCTAACATACAAAGCTGGTACACTACTTGAAAGAGCAATCAGGCCATTAGAAGACAAGAAATTTGTTCACAAAAGACTTTTTAAAGTGAGCCAGAAATTTATCTACTCAATTCAAATCACTAAAAAAAATAAAGTCTCATGCCAACTGGAAAACTGTATTTTGCTATTCCATTTTTAGACTGTATTTTCAGATGCAGAAGCCATTTGTATAAAATATAAGTAGCATCTTAACCTGTTTTTACAGACATACATACAAGTTATGAATACAAACTTTTACTGCAGAAGTATGTGCAATATTATGTATTCTACAACTGCTCAGAATACACCGGAGTTTTTTTTACTGACCTCGATTTCCACAGAATTGTGAAATTGACATAAAGTAAGCCAGAGAATTTCAAACCTAAAAGGGGAAAAAGATAGGGAAGGATGGAGAAAAAAAATATATGTAGTGAAACTGTAATGCATTATGCTCCAAAGTCTTCACGTAGCATCCTACTTGTAGTATAATCATATTCAGATAAAAATTAACAGAAAAGGCCTTTGAAAGTACTTCTATATATTACATTCTGTAAGGTGGAACAAAAGTTTACACTGAATTGGCATCTTAAATACTCAAAAACAGGAAGACAGTCAAAGGTAATATATGCATAACATGTTTAAAGGAAGAGTAAGTCTGTTTCAGAAAAATGCAGTATTCAGCACAGAGCTGGCAAGATTAATTATGCAACCACTGAGATTTTATCATTACCTCAGTTTGGAATCAAAGTTCATTATACTTCCAAAGTCTGTTAATGAAATGCAGTATGTGTGTTTTAATAGCCTAAGATACAAGATAACTGGAATCAACTTAACCTTAGAAAGCATTAAGATTCAAATCCAGGAAAGGATTTAGTAAACCTAAATTAAACTACAGTGTCAAGTAGCCACATTTTCATACAGTATCTAGGTAGTCACAGTAGTCAATCATTGTGAGGGGATGGCGGCCAAAATCCTCTTACACAGATAAAGTGCAGTTCCTAGAAGCAAAACCCTACTCATTTTGTTATACACCCATGTAGGGCTGCAAAACATTTCCCTCCCACTTCTTTCTTATTGAGCTTCCAACACACCAAAGCAAAGAAAAGAATCAGGGACAACAATGGAGCCTGTAATTTGAAGTTTATGTTCACAACAGAAACACGAAAGTCTGGTTTCTAGGTCCTTGTTCAAGAGCATTAAAAACCCCCAATAAGTTACAAGTAAACTTTTCTCTCTGCCATCTCTGTAATCCTCAAAGATTGAACCCTGAATTTAAATAAAAATTTAAGACTGATAGAATCTGTATCTAACTCAACTATGGTCATTCTTTGTTTTCAAGGTAGACTCAGTTTATCTGTTCTGAATACTGCCAAAGCAGTTAAAACATTACTTTCAATGATTGTTTAAGTTTGCATGTGACAAGTTTTCAATCCATCTGACAGGCTACAGCACTTTTAAACAAACAGAATACTCCTAGATACAGAAATATTTCCAGATTTCTGTTTTAGTGTTAGCCAAAACATAAAGATATGTTTGCTGAGAAAAGGAAGCCTGTTATCAGTCTTAATAGCATTTTCTGCTAAGACATCACAAATACATTTTAGGTCACCCAGGAGAATTAATCCTAATTAAGCCAAGCCGTAATTTAAACTGACCCAGTCAATTTGCATAACATCACATGCTGCTGCAGATTCTGATTTAGCTTTAATTTAATTTAACTTTATTAGCAGAGATCAACACATCAGAATAAGGGTTTTCTAGACACTATAGTGAGCTGAGGCAAGACACCTACAGGTTTCTTCTGTCTTCCTCTGTGTTCTTGAGTCGTCAGTTAGGATATTAAGTTGGAAGTAAGCTGCTCACCTTTCTCCTCTATGGCTGAGTTACTTTTTCACATGAATTGCAGTGCAAATGCAAGGGAAGAGGTAGAAGCTCATGAGAAATCTCTTTATGCAGCAAATCCTGCAGCATCTGTTTACATTATACACAACCATGGACTCATCTACTTCCAAAGTGACAAATAATTTGTAAGCTGAACCTCTGCAAGTGATTGATGATTTCCTCAAGTCTCAAAATCACGTCCTTAATTAGACCTGGTTCGTAAGTGCAAAACTTAATTGACAAAATTCTAAATTACTTGAATCTTGGCTAATCCCCATGGTTTCCTCATTATTACTGAAATATAGGATGTCACATGGGACAATCAAAACAACACAGAAGCCAACACTCCTTTAACTAGGGTTCAAAATTTGCTGTTTTCCTCTTGATCTAAATATTTTGAAATTTTTATTCAAATCTCAATGAGAAAATAATGCTTAACATTTTTTTAAACAAGCAAGAACTGTTTTTTTAAATATCTTATATTACATGAATTTGCTAAAGAACCTCTAGAATAACATTTTGTTTTAAAAAAAGGTCGAAATTATACTCAGACAAGATAATGGAAACAGTATCTCCAAATTCTTTGAGTGAGTCAACTGTATTTGTGAGAGTAGACCAATTTCAAATAACAGCCAGAGATTTTATACAGTAAGATACCAAATCAACTTGCAGGTGTAGAGCAGAAGCAAGTTGTTTTACTTCAGGCACTTGGCTAAAAGAAAATAATTTGAAATAAAAACCTAAAATTCTTCCTGCAAACCAAGAGAATCATAGCAGCTGAAGTACATTATTTACACCTGGATTCCGCTTAATGACTATTAGTATAATTAGAGAATAATAGATAAAAGATAAATTAATACAAAAAAATAATCAAATAACCAGCAACTGGTTGACTATATATGCATATAAGCCATATAAATAAACACTAAGTGAGGAAAGCAATAAAACATTAACCACTTACGCTCCTGGCCCTTGCCACGTCCATGTGATTGTGTCCTAAGAAAAGAAGTGTGACATTTGCAATTAATTATTGTGCTTTCATCTTTTTACATTGCACACAGCATAACTGACAATATATTACTAAGAAGCTTTCATGGAAACTTCTATGCTCTCTTTGCAAAAGTTCTTAACCCTGTTAGTAATCGGCCCATCTTTCATACAGCTCTATGGCCAAAATGAACACTGTGTGAAACACTAAGAGGACAAAGCACAGTAAAAGAAGTGAACAAGATGCAAATAGCAAAAAGGGAAGAGAGACCTGTAAAGCAATATATAACAGGTAGGAATATGATGGTAAAAATCATCCCATTTTAAACTAATATTAAGAAACAGCACAGAAAAAAACCTGCATCACTTGGAGATGTGATTTAAGTGTACAAAAAAAGAATCTAAAAACCTAAAAATTAGTTCTGTTCTAACTGGGAAAAAGAGTTCAAGTCATTAATGTAAAGACAAGAGGACTCATTGAATTCAGGTTTCTGAAAGACCTGATCAGAAAGATATTTTTTCCAACCTACTGAGCATGTTCCAGTTCAGTTCTATGCTACCATCCAAACCCATTCTAGAGATTTCAGGTGATCACATGTGCCATGACCATGAAAAAATAAGTTAATCTCACGTTTTAATTATCATTTAGAGCAAAAGGCCACCTAAAGTAAAAATAAAAGAAAGCAAACCCATCCATAAAAGGTGAAAAATGCAATTAATGATAGAACAACAGCTTAGGGAATAGGGTCAGTATGTCATAAAAATACACTAAAAATTTAAAACTCGACATTTAACAATTATTTTCAATCAAACGAAATATGATAAAGGATGAGTCTATCTGTAGCAATCAATTTACCTGCATTTAAAAACCCCAGCTCCATGTAGTGGTATTTTAGAACTATAATGTGCATAGTTTTACTGCTACACAGTTTCTGGCTGTTTTGATGTCTCTGATAACACTCCAAGTAAACATATTATGGTTTTTGTCTTTTTCCCACAAGGAACTTTCATTACAAACCATGAGAAACCAGTGTAGATAGCTGATAACTTATCTAGAGACTAAATCTGCCTTATGGAGCACCAAGCACTACACATCTCCAACTCAGCTCTCTAAATTGCAAAGGCACAGAGTGAGATAAAGAAAAATGTGATCTCCATGAAAGTGTCTGGATCATTGAACAGTGCACAGGTATTTTCAGAATCCAGCCTCATGCTGCCTAGCTGCCAAGTCAAACTCAAGTAAGCCATCAACAATCCTGCAAGAAATTCCCAATCCAAATGTCATAGTTGACAGGCATGCTTTTTTTCACCAAAACATCAGGATGCATCAGGGCTAATGGCCAGGGAAATGGCATGGGGAAAAAGGGATTCTGATCTGCAAGAGGCAGATCCATGTTATAGGAGACTCCTACCAGCATAGCCAATATCTTTATGATAAAAGCAACAAGCGTACAAAGGGAAGTAGGATTTTCCTTACATAACTAACTTACCTTTTATATTTATTACAGTTACCAGCTTACGCTTCTGGACAACATTCTCGTTGACTCTGTTCTTTGAAATGATTGTATCCAAGTAATGAATACTTTAAATTGTGTGGAAGTACATAAAATGATACAATAGCTTGGTTGGAAGGGACCTTTTAAGGCTATCTATTTCAACTCCCCTGCAACGAGCAGGGACATCTTCAACTACATCCTGTTGGCCAGAGCTCCATCCAACCTGACCTTGAATGTTATCCCCTCTGTTATTTCCACTCAGCACGGGAGAAACAGGCAGAAGAGTCATCTTCCAGAGAATTTGTATTTGACACAAGAATATACTGAAAATCATATGCCAACCTTCAAACAGGAGATTGGTTGTGTTTTACAGGTTCAGTTAACCCTGATATACCAAAAGTGTACAAGAGCTGCTGCCAAACCACTTATCAAATAACACAGTTACTGGTGGAAGGCATATGGACATAAAATACATTTCAAATGGGTCTATGATATTTAAACAGGTATATAGTTTATATATTTTCATAATTTCCTAAGTAACAGCACTCTGACAGAAATTTCAAATGAAGAAACAAGGGAAAAAAGTAAAAAATTTGTAAAAAGGATTGCAGTAGAGAACCGATGGGTGAAGACATTAGAGCATTTATTTAAATTAGAATATAGGTAATAGCTCTCAGGCATCCAATACCTAAAATATTACCAACCTAGACAACCAGTAGCAAAATTTGGAATATCAGGTGTAAACAACATTTTAAGTCTTAGAAATTTCTTTCTGCTCATGCATCAAGAAGAGAAACATATTAAAATATTACTATTAAAAATCACTGATACAGGACCAGAGATGTCATGTAATACAAATAGTGACAAGCCCCAAGATGACTGCTATTCAGGGAGCAACTCTATAAAAAATATAAAACACAGAGCTCTTCACAGCAACCAGAGCTAGATTTATTTGCTAGAAAAAAAACCTGAATTTACTTCTTCACATTTGCCATGTTTCAGCCCACTGCAGAGAGTAGTGCTTTCCCTAGCTTCTCAACAGACTACAATGAAATATACAGTCCAGAGTGCAGACACCTACTACATTTACCCCAGGCTCTGATCTCAAAAAGCCTCTCAAAACAGCCAGGTGCACTCAAATCCAAGACTGTTCTCATCTATACTGTGGAACTCAAAGCTCTGAGCATGGATCAGAACAAGCACTTCAAGCAAAACACAGTGGGGTGACTGGACACAATGTATATCTGGAGTCCACTGGCTAAGCGAAGATCTTAAGAAGTTCCTTTCTAAACCTAAAATTATAATATGCATCAGTCAAACAACACAACAAATAGAAAGCCAGAGACATTTAAAGTTTGCTAAAAATGTTATCTTAGTATATGAAAACCAATTCTCATTCCCTACTCTGATCTTACATGTGTTGTGGTTTAATCCCAGCTGGCAACTAAGTACCACACAGCTGCTTGCTCGCTTCCCCCTCCTCCCCCAGGGTGGGCAGGAGAATTGGGAAGAAAAGGTAAGCCTTGACTTGTAGGTTGAGATAAGAATAGCTCAATAATTGAAACAAAATAATCTAACTCTGTATTCCTAACCAAAATAAACCTCACCTTCATGTACCACATCATATTCCTTCTGCCTCTCCTCCTTCTAACCCTGATGCAACTCTTCTGCAACCCCCAAGCTAATGTAAAAATAAAGCAGTAATAGAAATTATCACTCCTGTCATTAATGCTTAGACATTTGGAAGGTCTCTAGGAATTAGATCATAGGAGGTTAAATGACTCAGTAAGGCACTGAAAATGAAGTGTTTTACAGAAAGTAAAAATAGTAGGAAAAACTTAAGTCCCATACACAGACTCATGCCAGCTCACAATGGATATCTATATAACTACTTAGAATTTCTTTTATGACATTTTTGCACTAATATAAAAATTATGAAGATTTTAATTTACATTTATATTGTTTTACTTCAACATTAGAAGCTCACAAATTTCTGTTAGTAAAGTGTTAGGAACATTCACTATTGGTTTACAAACATCGAATATTATGTACTACAGGCAACCATGACATTTCAGCATGCACCCGGATTTTGAAGATATTTACAAAGCAACATTTGATAGCTTTATATTGCTATGGGCTTAACATTTACAAAAAGTTACAAGGTATATTAATATGACATAAGCCACAGCACGTCTGCCATTTTAAATGGCAGTGCCATCAAAACTTCAAACTATTTTTAGAAAAGAATCTTTCTTCCTGAAAATATAACAATTATGTCAATGATAAGTCCCAGGCAGCCTGCTACAATGCACTTGATACTATGTCACGCTGCTACTCTTGTCACAGCATCTGCCAAGATAATTTTTGGGTTTGTTACTGCAAACTATTTGATTGCCATTCCACCTCGACTCAGACAAGAGCAAATGGTGGTCTGTGTATATTAACTTTGCTTGGATCCTTTTTTGAATCAAGCCTATGTTTTATGTTTCCCGTGTAAATGACAGAAAGAACAGTGGATGGAAATATTTGTAAGCTACTCAGGTACCAAGAAGAAACAAAATTCTTTCTTAGAACAAGGGGGTGTTAATGGGCTAGTCAGAGATCTTCTGATGTGACATGCACCAGTAAAAGAGACTAGGTGGTCCTTATTTTACTTCTGACACTCTTCATACCCTCCCTAAGTAACTTCCACTTCAGAAGGGGACAAACTTCAGATATTGTAAATAAACATGCAATAATCTGCATTTTACCTGAATATAATTTACATTGGAAGACTAGTCAAAATTAGCTAATTGCTTAGCCAAGGGCATGGTGAATGTAAAACAGACAAGATGATACTTTTTAAAGGTGCAGAGGTCCTCAACATATTATCCTATACCATTCATCCAGTCACAGTAATTCATGACTAACACCCCCGAAGGCAGGAGATGAAGAAACACTTTCCAGCAATAAATGACATTAAGAAAACTCTCCAGCAAACACTGCAGGAACAGGGAGCGCTTAGAAACACAGATCCTGGACAAAAACTGCCATTTGTCTCATCATTTGTCGAGTACTTCTTGTAACAACCTGAACAACTTTCAAAGCAGAAACATTTAAACTGTCTCAGTTAAAACTCCCTGATACTGCTTGAGGCTTAATGAATAAATGCTTAACTAACAATAACTTAATAATGATTTTTGAATTTTTAAACCTAAAAGGTTATACAAGGGCCAATGCACTTCAATGAAAATACCCTGAATTCCAAGGACACTGCAAGCTGAACTTACCAGTTTGTTTGGATAACGTAAAACCACTGGCTGTACAGGAACCCCAGGAATAAACGCTCCTAGAAGGCACATACAATACATAATTAATTTACAGTGCATTTTGGTCGAGAAGAAATTTACTGCAGCAAGAAAAAAATCATACAACTAACAGACTTATAGGAAGTAGTTGATGGTGAAAAAACAGAATCTCAAAGTAGCCTCAAAAGTAATCAAAAAAGCAAGCCCTGGAGAATGACAATGTATATCCTCCTCTTCAGCAGACAGCTAATTAAAAATGTTTGCTTACATTATCTAAATTATCCTCTACCACTTACACATATTGTTACTTACACAAGTCAAAGCTTAGTACCAAATTCAGCTCAATAAATGAATATAAAAAATGAGCATGCCGAAGATGGTTAAATTAATTTATTCCCTGTGGTCAACAATATTTTTGGTAAAGACCTTGGGCTTTCTTACATAAAAGAAGCTTTCTATTTTTATCAGAATAACAATAATTTATAGGCAATTTGTCATCTCTGAAATAACAGAATTAATGTCACTTCTATTCTGTAGCTATGGGAAAACTAATAGTTACAAATTGAACTAGAGCTATTATTCAGAAGCATTGCTTCACTTCATGGGAAAATTACAGTTCTGATAAATAAGCAGCACAAGTTCTATGTCATTTGCTAAGCATTTTCTTGGTTTCTAATACAAAGATTGTGTAAGTATGGTAAGTAACTTGCCCAAGACTTCTCTTAATATCTCTTTTTCTCATTAAGAAGTTAAGATTTCCCTCAAATTATGTTATTCTTGACAATTTACTACAGTCTCTCTAATATTCCAATTAAAATTAAGAACTGAGTAATTGAAATACACTGTATTTCCACCATAACATTTGCTTTACAAAATAACTGTTGAGACTTAAAAGGAATAATTGTTTATGGAGTATAAACATCATTAAATTAAGGTGGTCTGTATAGAATCCTTAAGAGATTTGGAGGCCAGCAGTACCTTCTGCTCAGTCTCAAAGAACAGTCTAAGCACCTTTTGAAATAATCCAAAGCTGACAAAAGCTGAGTGGTAGATGACAACACTACCATTTAAACACAAACACAAAACCAAGAAAATGTGCAGTAAGAGCAAGGAGCACAGGCCATGTTACCAGAATGGGGAAAGGCATCCTGATAGAAAGAACTTGAACAGAGAGCTAAAGTAACATGATACAACTGAGGACTTTTGAAGCAAAGGATTTCTGGAAGGGTGGATGGATGGAGATGCAGGT
>NW_005054311.1:4132654-4135739 GCF_000277835.1 Geospiza fortis
TGCACTACAGCAGAGCAGAGGAAGACAGAGTGAGAATGTAACGATGAAATACATGGTGTCTGGAATGTCTATGGCACAGAGGGAGAGCAGGAAATCAGGGCTTCACAAGAAGGATTCAGGCTAGCTTTCAAAGCATGGCCAGGATTCAGGTGAAGAGAGGAGAGCAAAGAGCTACAGAAGTAGGTGTTTCCCTAATACCATTCTGTCATCTAGAAAGGTAAGAGCTGAGAGAAAAGTCTGAGATACCTTCTGCCAAATGAATCAGTGCAAGGAACCACAGTGCTGACTCACTGCATGATATTCTAAGTGATATTTAAATTGCAAGCCAAACAAAACACACAGTAAGACCAGAAACTAGGCAGAAAACTAAGAAGTCCAAAAACACATTCACAGCAGCCTTGCTCACTGAAGCTTCTTCATTGACCATCTCCCTGCCTATGTGATAAAGTTTACATTAAAGACTAGTGGTTTACTGCAGTACTGGCATTTGTCCCTACTGGAAATGCAGTTTACAGCTGTATCAATTTTCAGTGTTACACCCTCTACTAATCTGATAAACTAAAAGGGTAATCCTACTGAAAAGAGCTTAGAACATAGATGTTAAGTAAAAATTGTAAAAAATGGCAGCCTCTGTAACAGTGTTACATGGGAAACATTTTCATGCACTTTTCACCAAAATGCAGCTCCACAGAAGAGTTAGAGAGGGATCAGCCAGATACAACAGAGCAACAAATGCTGGGCAGCCTGAAATAGATATACTACAAAGCTTAAGGTAGCAGTGAGTATCTAAATGCTGCATGACAGACCCAAAATAGGAAATGGAGGGGGTAAGGGGAAAAAAAAAAAAGCAAAAAGACACAAACACAAACTCAGGAAGAAACATTACTCCTTCAGTTCATATGCATCTCAGAAGCCAAGAAAAAACCTGAATTATTGAAACTGTTTTGTTCAACAGTAGAATTACAATCTTCCTGTAGCATCAAAATTTATATTCTAATTTCACCCTATTGCAAGGTTTTTAACTCAACTTCTGCAACAGCGAGCAAATTAAAATGCAACTGGTATTTCAGAAAATGAAGATACAAGGACATTCTGTAGAGAACAGAGAAATGAGCATAATACCTACCAGGTTTGAATGTAATTAGACAGGATCGGTTTGTGCAAGTGCCCTCTGGGAATATCATTATCTTGAAGTAAAAAAAAAAGTTGACTTTTAAGAACTATTTCAATGTGAATTTATTTATAAATACATATTTTCAAAGCTGTTATTAACTGATTACAGCAAAAATGTTCTCAGGGAAAAACAGTTCAGTTAGAGTAAAAAAAAAAATGCTGCTGAAGATGTCAAGTAAAGTTCTACCTTAATAGGAAAAATATTTTTCTTTATCTGTGATTTTGCCTCTTTCTCACCCTCTAATAATAATTCCATTTATTGGAACACTGACAATGATCAGAAACACTTGTTAAGTATGAGTATTTTCACTCATAGATTTTGGTCCTAGAAAAAGTATCATAGTCTGTTGTGTACCAGAACAAAATTCCTGCTTATGGGCTAAGAAAAAACAGTTTTCTCTTTGCTGTTACTTGGTATGTGCACAGATGCCCAGCCAGAGACTGAAAATACCTGAACAGAATTCTAAAAAAAAAAAAAAAAAAAAGCAAAAACGATTAAGTTGAACCAATTCAGCAGAAGAGGGTAGACTGTACAAAAACAAATAAACAAAGCCCAGCCCCAAATCCATATTATAAGGGAACAAATCAATGGACTGGAACTAACATTACTAGTTTTATTGCCCACTCTGTCCTAGCTTGCTTTGAAATCTAATGATGAAAGTCATGATGCAAAAGCTATAAATCATCTGTCACATTGTTTATAGCTGTTTAGAACATTTTTGCAGTACCTCCAGTACACAGAGGTACTGTTAGCAGCAATAATCCCACAAAAAATAAACAGTACCCTAATCTCAAAAAAAAAAAAATCACAGGAATGCCTCAAATTTTCAAAATAATCACAAGCGTCTAGGAATCTGAGATCTTATATATTATTCTTTCCTTCCCATTGCTCTCTTTCAAGGCACATTATAAATAGCCAGATTTAAGGGGCAGAAAAAAGCCCTGAGCCATTTGTTCTATCCATGTTTTCATCAGGTGTTTTAACAGAGGTGGTTATTGGAACATCCAAATTTTTTGGGCTGCCTTTCCCAGCATCACATCTCCAATAATAGCAATGCCAAAATCTTGCAAAGGGCAAGAACACACAGTACTTTCCCAGGTATTCTGCCGAGCACACAATTTCTTTCCTCTTGGAGGCCTTCCTCACCTGCTGTGGTCTGTCCATTTAGTACCACCTAAAAGCTGTCTAGCCATGTACTTACCCAGTTTCCCTCAAAACAATGCAATGAGAGATAGATGAAAATCTTACCTTTTATCTTCTAGAAGGAGGGGGTGGGGGAAATTTCATACACATGCACACCACCCCAAACCATCTAAAACCACCCACAATGAAGAAAGCAAAGCGCATATCCAAAGCCTGGAAATGCCAAATAGCATCTCTTCAGAGAAGCAGAATACAGTACCTGTGGCCATTTACCATCAGACTGGGCACGCCTCTTTATCTCTTCAACAGTTTTCCTGCGAGAATCCTGGTCTGACCGAGATACAAATACTGGTCGGATATATTTAATCAGAGCTGAAGAGGAGGGAAAACAAAAATAAGGACCAGCCTTTATGTTTCTTTTGCTTGAAAAAGATCCCCCACCCCCTCCATACATCCCCATTCCCACCCCACCACCAATTAGTGCTCTGGACTACAATTTTTGTTAAAAGAACATAACTATTTTACTATATTACACTGCAGAATTGAATACTCAGCTGAATTATTGCAGCTTTATTGAAGTATTTTCATAAGTTTCTGTGAGGAAAACTGTTTTCAAAATTTTGGCACTTTGCAGTTTTTAACGGATCAATACATACAACACAGATAATGTGAAACACGATGGTACATATTATGCAGTTTTCTGCAACAATGCAGCTGTGGCTGTGAATAGGCCATTTCCTCCCTCCACAAAAATCACAAAGTCTAGAG
>NW_005054311.1:4135755-4152111 GCF_000277835.1 Geospiza fortis
CAGGAATCTCCCTGCTACCTAAGTGTTTGTAAAAGACATCCTAACAGTCAAACTGTCTCTGTCTTTAGACCTTTTGTCTTCTATGACAGCTCAGCTCCACTAAAGGTACAGCACCCAGGATATATTATATACACGGATGTTATTTTTTGTGAAGAATCAGTGTCAACAGAAAAGGCATGCTCATTTTCTCAGCTGTCACTTATTTGCCTGTTCCTCATACCAGATGAATTAGATCTCAGACATCCTCTTTCAGGCTCAGTGGGAAACCTCTTGTATGTAGCCAGACAAAATCAAGATGAGCAAAAAATCAGAAATCAATCCACAAGATACCCTCCATGCATGTCTGTCACAAGGACACCAAAGAATACTTAAAAAATAATAAGAAGCCCATACAGCTCTTTTGCAGTGTCCAAAAGCACTACAAGAGAAGCACCTTCAAATATAGTGCTTCATGCCTTTATTTAAGCAGGTTGTCTTCCAAAACCTTTTAATAATTTTTTTTATCACGTAATCTTGCTTGAAGGTTCAAGAGTCACTAAAACATCAGCTATTCTACTTGCCTCAAATACAGTTTTCATTTTTCCAGCCACTGTGATAAGAGCTCACTGACACTGTATAATCTGCTTTTTGTCAGGGATGGACTTGCTACATTAACGGATCAGCCAGTGCTTAAAGTGTGAAGAAAAAAACAGTGTAAGGAATTACAGCCCTGTACTCAGCAAAAGCTGCTGGTTATGGTGTTATCCCACTGGAAGTTTAGCCACTAACTCACCAAAATCCTTCAATTCTGAAGGTTCTGAGAAACTAATCTGTCAAACCTTACAGGAAGATCCCAAACATTCAGCCAGCCTCTGAAATATTACTCTTATCCCACAAGTTGCCACAGCTCAGGAGACAGTGTATCAGAAAAGTCACCTTACTCTTGTACTTTTTCCTACATGCCTGCTCTTAGACAATATCTACAGAACAATGCTTGTCAGGGGAGCAAAGATCATCTCTGGCCAGCTGGGGTTACTGTCAAGGTGAGGTAAAAACAAACAAAAAAGCCCCAAAACAAACCACAAAAAGACTAACGCACAAATAATGGGGGGGGAAACCCCACAAACACAGAACTAGCAATAAAAATAACAAGGGAAACCATACTTGGTATCATAATTGTTTTCTTCTTAGTGATCCCACTCCCGAGTTTGCCGCACTGCTGCAATTTACTGCTCCATAGCAAAAACATTATAAAGTAAAGGAAAGCAAAAGATCCAACATCCCCAGCCTTCACTTGGAAGTTTCTTTTACATTAGGCCCAAATGACAGAATTTAGGTTACTTCAGGCCAAGGAATGAATAAGATAATTCCAGAACTCCCAGGCTCTTTTCTGAGGACATGCTGCAAGCAGGGTCTTATTTATCACGCATGAAATTAAGCAGGCAGACAGATTTTTCTTTGGGCACTGTGACAGAAAACATCAGACTACACTGATGTCATCAGTGTCTGAGAACTGTACAGGCAAGATGGGTAAACTTGGGAGCTTTACTGTTACAACCTCCCCAAATGCAAGCTACTGTAATGCTACTAAGCTCCAGAGGAACACCAGGTGAGCTGTCTTACAAATGACCAGCACCACAAACAGGAACACACCCCTATGCAAAGAAAAACTACTCTGGTATGCTGAAAGACAGAGGCAACGGAAAGCTTTCTATGGATTTGTCCTGCCTGTTGAATTAGCCTATTAGGGTAGTTCCATTAAGCCTCACTTCCTTAGGCATTGGACTAAAAAGGCTGACGGAATCCTTGTTTTAATATTAAACAGAAACTGAAGATCCTGTGAGACATCAGCTACCAGTGGCCCTTAGTGGTTAAGTCCAACACTTTAAGTGAACTTGAAACTCTCAGTCATCAGTAAAAAGCTGAAAATACACACCAAGGGAAGGCTAACTTTTACTTTTCTTAACCACTTCTGAAAACAGAGCATAAGGTTACACAGACTTTTACTTTCACCACATATTTTCATGTTCAGTAAACACACAAATCTGAAAATTCAAAGGCTGTACCAAGTCCTCCTGTGCAAGAAAGTCAGGAGCAGGGCCAAAAGTCTGTAAAGAGAAGCTGAAAAACATACCAAATAGGTAAGCAAGATGAGACTGTGGTCAGAAGTTAAGTTGAAACACAGGGAAACAGTACCTAGGGTAGTGTGTGATAAAAGGAATAGGCAGGACTAAGGCGAAGTCAGGCCAGAAGTGAAAGCATAAAATGCTTCAGACAGCTGGCATGCTGAGCAACTAAAGGAAACAAGTAGAACTCTGCAACATGTTCAATAAACAGAACATAATCATATCCTTCTCTGCTCAGCTATTTAACAGTCCAAGACTGGCTGTAACCAGATAGTGAAGACCACACCTCAAGTGTTCAGAGATTCTGAAAAATGTGCTTGCCCAGCTCCTCTCACTCCATTAAAACCACCCTTGAATTATCAAATCTAGTGGGCAATGACAGAGAATCCATCAATTCACAAAATTGATCTTGTGAGTGTCATTATTCCAGCTTTTTCTTTAGCAGTGTCAGTCCCATTTCATTTAGTCCCTCTCATTCCCAATTTCAAATCATACAAGGAGTCCTGAGGACAGCTGACATGCTGTATTCTACCGTCTTAGACAGGAATTTAATATGCAATTTAAATAGTGCTGCTAAATCATTAAAACCTCTGTCTCTCAGGGCAGCCAGAATGCCACAGACATTCTAACCAACTGAAAGTTGCCTGAAACAGCCTTTTTAAAAAGAGCCTGCAAAAACTCAGTATTGCTTTAATTAATAGCAGGGTGGCAGCTCCAACTGATTTCAGAACCGTAACTCCCATGCAATCAATTTCAGCACCAGCACAATGCATAAGCAAAACCCATCTTTCTTCCTCATAGGCTGAACACATACAGCTGGCGTCTTTAAACTTCTTAGGACAACAGCAGTGAAAAAATTATTTCCCGTTTCTCTTTGCAGGCAGGTATGTGTGAGGGAACCTTGTTTCAATTCAAGACACAAAGTGCCGTATAACACACAACAGCAGAAAGTATTGTAGCAAACCACTTATACCGGCAACATCACCCCTGGCTCCACAAGGCACCAGAGAACACAAAAAGTTATGGAACAGACACGGGGCACTACATACGGTTCTTCTAACATGTATCCATACACACATTTTTGAGTGGGCAGTTACATTTGCACCACTGTAGAATCAGCAACAAACAAAGTGACAGCTGTAAAAGCAGAGAATGCTGAAGTTGAGGCTTTTACTTCATCTCTCTCCTAAACAACACAAAACCCCACTACTACATTCCCCTGACACTCCAGGAGAATCCTTCAGAGGCAGCACAACTGGCTCTGCTTGCTTTTAACATTGGAGGTAAGCTGTACAAGCAGCCTTGTACAGCAGGATATCCACTTTACAGTATTTACTCCACAGCTTTTTTCTAGTATGGAAAAAATACAGTTATTTTTCTACCAGCAGTCACCATGTTGTGTATTCTGTATTTAGGGGTACAAAATCCATGAAGGATAAAGGTTGAAAAGCTCTATCTTGGGCTTAGTTTTCAAGAGTTGCCTTACTCAAATGTACACACTCACAAAGTTCCGAACTCACAACTTTTCTAGTGAAGTAACATCTAATACGAAAACTGCTCTTTTCTGTAGAGAAAAGAAGAAAAGAAACCTGTAAGAGGCTCAAAAGTATTCTGAAAGTTATAGGGGAAGAAAACCATTAAGGTTTTCTTACAATTACTTCCTGTGCATATAGACACAGAGACCTCAAAAATGGAAAAACTCAAGAAGCATACACACCAAATACACAAAGGTGTATCAATGCACAAATTTAATTCAACCAAAATTAGGAACTTTTGCACTTGGAATTACATTGTTCTTACCAAAGAAGTGTTATGATAGTCATGATACTCTAAAAGAGATTTGTAAAGCTGGTGGTAGTATCTTACTTTCTATACAGACTTATAAATAATATATATACTTATTTGACTCAAGTCTGAATCAACCACTGAAGATAAATGTATGTGAAGAAAACTTCTTCAAGTTTGACTAAATGCTTAGCAGATGGACCACCTGACTGCAGGCATGCCAAGTATTCATGGCATTAATGAATGGGAGGCAGCATTAATGGGAAAGTTCTTCTCCCTGCTTCCAAAGAGAAAGGCAGGAAACAATGCAGCCTATAGGACAAGGAAAGATCAGCAGTGGGAAGTAAATAACTGGTGTCCTCTTTAGCTTTAACAGAAGAAAGTTGTGGTATTTGGGTTGGTCTTTCAAAACGTGACACACCTCCTTTAAGGACTTCTTGAGGGACAAAGACTTCTTTTTTATCTCAGAGATACCTGCAACACCTGTATGAGGACATGATTTTATGTTTTAGCTTTCTGCTGACAATCTAAAAAGTATTTAAGGCAAGCAGCAGTATTGGTTTGAAGGTTTCCTATATACTGCAGTTTGTAACTTCAATAAATGATACTAACTAGCAATGGTGGTTTAAAAGCATTCCAGTAGCAGTTTAAATGAGAAGTAATTTTTACAGAATTTTCCAGGACTGCAAGCCAAATGATAAACACATACCTATAACACACAGGTGACAATGCAAATATTTTAAATCTCTCAGAGAGCTTCTGTGAGACTGAAACCTTGCAGGACCATCTGGGTGCCCACAGTCTGAAGGAAATACTGAATTTTGAAACAGAGTGTTTTAAAGGAGAAGATGAAATGGATAAGCTTGGCAACAACCTCAAGATGCTGCTCAGAAATGGGGAGCTCAAGTGTGTACTCAAGGCAGGCTACAATGCCAACACAGCATAGGATGCTGGCATTCATCCTGGTGATCTCAGTGTTCAAGCCCCTGATTTACAGTGTACAAAAGAGAAGAAATCTGTAATGCCTTCACCTTAGAACAGATTTTTCCATAAGGAGTTTAAGGACTGCTTTAGTAAATCTCATAAGTGTTTAAATGTGAGATTCTCACAAAAGTACTGTGGGGTTACTACAGTTCTCTTCCTTGTGTTGTATGGAAGGAGTGGGGAGGCACTTCGGATGCAGGACTAAAGGATTAGGTTGCACAACAGAGCTGGTAGGTAATTTGGCACCTTTTAAGTTTTGAGATGAAAACATAGCCAGCTACCCAAGCATAAATGCTTTGCCCTGAATTACTTTTATTCTCACCTTTTAGTCATGATGCTTGAGAAAGGCCCATAACGCACTTTCAAAAAATGAGCTTGAACGAAATTTCACGAGTTTACTAGGTGTGGAAAAAACCATCTACAACAGAACTGATAGTTTTATAGCACTATATGATTCTCCCTTTCTCTGTAGCTGTGCTGTGTTCTGCCAAACACAATTACCTTCTTCCCCTTTATAAACCTAAGGTAACATATCATCCTGTACATTTCACAGGTACCAACTCCCTCTCTTACAGAGAGTGGTGTTAGAGATATTGAGAAGTTGCCTAAAGTTTAAATTAACTTTTCACTTATATTTAGTTTCTAAAAGTTCAGGCCACTGAAAATGCTCAAATCATAAAAGTGGTCTGAAGTCCCCATCAATTCATATTTACTGATAAATTCCTTGTCCTTCTTACTGAATCATTTCTGCAGCAGGACCAATCTTTGCAGCAAAGAAAAACTACTTTTATCCAGGTTGCTTCAACAGCCAAAAATAAGACAGTGAAGTGTAACTATCCAAAATTTACACACAAACCTTGTCCTGACTTGAAGTGGGATTCAGTAGACAAAACAGAGACGTTTAAGGATCTGTACTGATAAATTGATCTGACTTCTTCAGACCATTTAAGGTATAACAGAATCCTTCATGTCATTTTCCCACTGTAAGACTGAAGCGGTCCAGCAAAGTTCACATCTCCAGCCTACCAAAACTCTGGCAAGTCATTGCATAGAAACATTCATCTTCCTTCAGCATCATGACATATTCCATCTGTTTGGCATTCTCTACTTTCCAGATACTGTTTTTTTTTTAATGATCATTGAAATACTGTTTACATTTGGGCAAGCAGTTCCTCCCCAGAGTTTGTTAACCTTGTGTGTGTGCCAAATGGATAATTTTCTTCACTACTGACCACTGACTGAAGAGTTCATAACTCTTCTCCCAGAACCAAAGAGCATTTTTAAATCTGGTTTTCTTTGTTTTCCTTAAAAGGATGAAGATATCTGTAGAGTCACAAGACATAAGTCTGCTTCTGAAATTGGACTTTGCAAACCAGGAGAGCTGCCTTCAAGTTAGACAGCAATAAAACCCTCATACACAAATACAGTTGTGGAGTACTTCCAATCCCATAAAGAACAGGCTTTTAATCATCTGGACTTTCAAGTGGATCAGAAGCTTAATATTCCATGACTGACTAACTAAGGGTACAATAATATAGGCAGCTGCTCCAGAAACCTATTAAAATGCTTGCAGAACCAATCTTAGTAACCATTTAGCAATCAGATCATTTTGTGCCTGCTAAAGCACCTGATCCCTCTGGTATACAGTGTACAATGTCTTAATAAACACTGTCATTACATCAAAAAGCCATTTATTTATATCATACTTGAATATACAGGATGAGGATGTACTCTTCACCTAAAGTCCCCATCCTTGGAAATTCTTTAAATTTCTTCTGCCACTTCCTTTTTAACATATTTAAGTCTGGTCAGATACCTAAATGAACGTACTTTATTCAAAGCTTCCCAGAAGATTCAGAATAACCATTCTCAAGACTCAAGAGACAACAAGTTTAGGAACATTAGTGACTGGCTCCAAAACCTTACTGAAGATGGTATACCAAGCCTGCAGGACTTACAAAACTGACGAACACATAACATGATTCTGACCTCTCTGGGATAAATTCTGGATGAATATCTAGAGTGTTGACAATTCACCAGGCAATCCAACAAAAACATGAGCACACTATCACATGAGCACAAGAGAAATATTAGTGGTCCAATAACATGAAATGTATTTTTTTATGTGTGTGCATGTAGAGAGGTGTAAATAACATTGGGATTAAAATACTAATCAAAGGAGAGGATAGTCAGCACTATCTGCTTCACAGAAAACTTCTCTCAAAGCAGTAAGAGATTTTGAAAAAATCACAGTTTTACCGGAATTAATTTTTAAGCCAAACTAATCAATACAGTGATTACTACCTCTCTCTTAAGGTCCATTTACCTAAAGATCCCAAACTACTGTAATTAATGTTGCTCATACAAAAGTCCACCCCTAAAAACAAAAATGGTTTTTGAACTCTCAATCCCAGTTATGACTTTTGGTATGCCTCACTTCTGTCGCATTTTTGTGAATGTTTCACAAGTGACCATATAACTTTTGTGGCTGCACAGCATAAAGCAAATGCAGCTATACAAGACAAAACATTCATTTATATGACTGCACTGAACATTCCAGTAATATTCCATCAAATCACTACACGTTCTCTTTTTCTGTAACTGGTTGTACTCACATATGAATTAAATGAAGTGAGTAATTTTTAAAATTTATTGTAGGAAGTCTAGACTTTCAACGGAATCCTGTAAAATTACCTCAAAATTAAATTAGATATTTAGAAAATAATTCGATCTTCTTAATACACATTATTTGTGCTACATTCAGGGGAACTACAATCTCCATATCCCTAGAGATTCTCCTGGCTCCCACTGACTCTACTATGTGGGATACTTCAGTAGCCATTATAGCACTGTCAAATGCCATTCTGCCATTTCATCCCATTGCAGCAGCACAACATGGACTGGAGTTACCCCATTTAATTTGGGTCCTCCAGACAGACCACCTTGACATCAAAGGGAGCTCCACACAGACTACTTTTATTTTGCTGAGCCAGCAATTATTAAACAGTCAACTGAGTCACCTGAGAAAGAAGATAAATCAGCCCCTGCTTCTACGTCTGGACTGCTCCTAAAGCCCAAGTTGGCCTGGATACACCTGTGCTGTACAAGACTGCCAACATACTGTCTCACAACAGTATCTTCTTTCAGTACTGAACAAGGGAGTTCAATTTCTTGTTGTTTTCACACAGTGTTGTTTGCATACACTTGTTTTCAGAAACACGTGCCTGCCTGCCTGCACCCTCTTCCTTTTGGTTCAAAGCATCTATTCATTTTTACATAGATTTTTCACTGCCACAAATTTCTAAACGCCACTAGTAAGATATTCAACAAGATTAAGATGCAACTACCGATCTGGCCTGAATTTTACCTCATACAGGCAGACCCTTATATGACAAGATTCCTTAAATGAAACTTCCATAGCTAACCACTCATCCTTTGTGGCCATGTCTCAGCTTCTGGTTTTGAATGTGACCTTAAAAACAGATTGTCTAATTAAATTTTAGAAGGATGTCAGCACCAACAGCCTGATTCCACTTAGTTGCAAAGGAGCTCAAAACTTTTGTTTAGACTTTTACATTTAAGAGTCCTACCCGTGGCCAAAGTAAAATCTTTTGTCACTTTTATATTACCCATCAAAATCTACATAATGAGACACAGGGATATTCTTTGAACTTTGCCAGTCACTAGACACAACATGGTGGGCTTCTCCAAAATGCTTCCACACAGACTTTGGGTAGAAGTCTACAAGCCCAAAAGCTTACACAATTTTTTGCCTGTCACAACTACACCAAAAATCACAGGTGTCCCTCAAATATTTGTGAGAACATATATGAATAATTCCAAAGATAGTATTCAAGCACTACTGACTCAGGCATCTGCTTTTGTCATGACTAAACCCAAGTGCACACCAATCTGCTCTTATGCTCATCTCTCACACTCTGCCTGAAACAAATTTATTGATGTGTGAAGGATTAGCAGCACTCCCTCAAGGCAGGGTAGTGTTCAGAGCAGACCACATTCCTAAAACACATTTCTGGGAGGGCACCCCAACTTGCACCAAGCCTCTGTAGACTTTCTGTCTAGCATCAGTCTTTGCTTCCATAGCCCCATCCTAATTTGCTTTTCCATCTGGCAGGTCTTAAAATGTTACAAGTTCACTGCAAATTAAACCACGAGTTCTGCAGGATTGCTTTGACTTCATACAAGGATTCAACTTCTGAGAAAGTGGAAAAAGAAAATTCCCCTCCCCACCAATTTTTTTAACTGACATTCAGAGTTGACCAGTTTAAAAAAAAAATTCTCACCATACATTATGGCAAAATTTCCTTTCTCTTTCAATCCTTCTCATACACACCCAGTGAACTTCCTAAGCAATCTTTTTTAAATTGTTCTTGAAAAATGAAGTATCTACCAACTTACTTCCCCAAACAGGAATATCTTTGCTTTCTGCCTTCATCACAATGGAGGCGAAGGTCATGGTTACTGGAATGGCATCAAAGTAGGAAGAGTGGGGAGCCACCGTTAATATCGCTGCTTCTGCTGGCAATGCCCGTCTGCCTTTTACATTTATCCAGTGGAATCCACCAGCAAGCCACATCATTCTCATTATTGCCTTCAGCAAAATATCCACTATCCTGTAAAGAGTTGGGAAAACAGTTATGTTGCCACAGGAACACCTTAAAATAATAAAATGAAAAATTACGTGCATGAAAGTTCAGATAGGATATAATGCTTAAAACAGAGCTGGAGCACTGCACATACTTTGTTCTTCTCTTTCTCAGCTGATTTTAAACCACTTTTTAGGTAAGATGCTGTTCAGCTTCACTTATACCTGAACAGTAATTCATTCTAGTCTCCAAGACTGTCATTTAGTTCATCATTAATTTTAATTCAGACTATGACTGTTAAGTTTCTTCTACACAAGGCCTAATAAGGTTTTCTAGTAACACCTAAAAAGCTCTAATAAATTCAGCCCTGAAACATGCTATTAGGATATTGCCAGAATGCACTTACCCTGATTCTTGGTTTCACATTTACTCAAGCAAAACGGGATGAATATAGGGCAGAAAGTCCCAAATACAGGAAGGCCTACAGGATACATATGAGAGCTCTGGAAATATTTTACTTTCTTCCCTTTCCCCATCTTCTCCTAAAGATTTTTGTTTCTTGTGGATTTTTTTTTTTTGAGTGGAAAAGGTTTTTTTGTGGAGTTTTGTCTTTTTAAACTGACAGTCATGAAAAGAGAAACTTTGAATCAAGAGAGCACAAAAATTGAACGCCACAAATTGTAACACTTACACGGATAGGAGGCTGGAGAGCAGGGTAACACTGAAAATTGGAACAAATAAGGAAGGGAGAATCTAAAAAGATTCAAAATAACTGTATGCAAGACTGAAGGAAGCCAATTATTCCATTAGTTATTGTATTGATATCACTCCAAATGAAATGTAAAGTGGTTCTCAACCTCCTTCCCTCCTGTGATGCAAAACACAATGAGCTTCCTTCATGCTAGTGCCAGCTCCCAATTTTAAAGTTGTCTATAGAAGAGGTGATACACTCCTCCTTTCCTGCTCCTCAAATAGCAGTTTTCATGGATGGGAGGACACTGTCTTACATTCTACCTTAATTAGCATTGCAATATCAAAGCAACCACAGACTTTCAATAAGCACCAAAGTATGGGCAAGCCCTCGGGGAATCAACACAAGTTTTGTCAGTTCATCACAGAGTAGAAGACGGTGGGGTGAAGCAGTTTAAAACAACAATTCAGAATATGAAATCTGGGCACATTCCATAGAGTCAATCTTCATAACCAGAAGTTGACATTACAGGAATAAATGCAATGGAAGATGCCACAACAAAGCTTCACACTACCTCCTCATAAAGATAAGAAGCCAGAGATTACCAGTGTAATTCTTGGACCACCTGGCAAATCAAAGAGTTGAGGCATTTCTAATTTCCCAGCTGAGGAAAGTGTTTAATAATTTTTATATTTTAATTTTGAAGAGAAGAGTAGACCTCTGAGACAGGTAAAAGGTATTTCCCATCTCCTCTATTCTGAACTGCTGAACTTTATAATGATCCTCTCAGTATTTCACCACACCAGTGACTCACTTTCGCCACCAGGAGAGGGGCTTTTCAAGCTCTTGCTCGTCAGATCCCATTGAAGCAATGAATGCAAAAGGCCAGGCCAGCAACATCATAAAAGCAGCAAAAAAGAGTCGGATAGGAAACAGAGTCAACGTCATGAAGGCAATCTGCAAAATAAAAATAATAATAAAAAACCATTATTCCAACACAATTTCAGACTGAAAAAGTCAGTGATTCCCATAAACTGATACCATTTCTTAACTTAAAAATATCTAATGGTAGAAACAGCAGAATACCACTCAATTCCAGATATGTCAGATAAGGTTAAAAAAAGCACACTTTTCAATATCACAATAGCTGGGCAAGGATGAGTAACAATGCATAAGGGGCTGTCTCATGTTGTGCTTAATCTGATGCATCTCCAGGCTGTTATGGAAAGATTAATCCATATTCTTCTCTTCCCCAACGCAGATCTAGTCATCATGCAGCTCACTCTCCACTTCCTCTCACTTCCCAAAACAGCTCAACAACCAACACACTCTGTAGGTGCACAAATCTGTAAATCAAGGGTAGGTGCAGGGAACACACAGCGGGAGATACCACTCCAAGATATCACTTTCAAGCCCTAAGCTACCAGCCCACTGCAGTTGGATTTTACAGTGCTGGTTCAGACTGGCACCATCATCCCATAACAACCACAATCTCACTCTCCAGAACAGGATTCCAGTCCCTATGGAGACTCTGCCTTAGTTTGTAGAACTGACAGAAAAAGGAATTTCTTTTTCTTAGATAGGCTTGTTTCCCAGATGACCCAGTAAAAACTTCACACACTACAACAGTCAGATGAGCACCAAAGTTACACCAACTCACACAACTGCATCCACAGACAAGACCACCATGTCTGGCAGCAAACAGAGGAGCATTCTGGAGATGAGAGCAGCTGCCTTCTAAGTTTCTAAGATGAGAAGGACCAGTCACTAAGAAATAAGCAAAGCAAAATGCAGGTGAGGACATAGACCTTTGGAATTCACACCTCCTCCCTCCCTCCCACTCTTGCAAGTCTTCTCCTACTGGAGGGCAAAGCTGAATGGCAGGTGACTGGTAGTGAGGTATTCCATCCCCTGACTCTCTGTACCAATGATCCTTTTAGTGCCACGTCACAGAATGAAAGCAGCAGTTGCATCCATAATGCTATAAAAGATGGCATAAATGTGCAGAAAAGGCCTCTTGGTCTTCCAGAGACAGCAGGGATAGTAATGGCCAGCAAGAAGCAAATGCTCCAAATGTACAGGGTCTGGCTGTGACACCAGCCTCTTTTTAGAAGGCAGTAGTTCAGTACCTGCTCACACAAAAATTTGGCAGGAGAGAAAAGTATGTCTACCTCCTGAAGAAGGTTAGGAATCAAGAAAGGTGCTAACATTTGAAAAGTAGTTCAGTCTGTATCTACGTTCAGACATCCTCTCAGGTAAGAAAGCTTCTATCCTGTAAAACCTATGTACAGCAACAGTGTCAGCATCAGACAAAAAGGGAGAAGATCTTGTCCCCACTCGTCACTGCCAGAGACCAGAATGCAGGAGACATACACTCAGGCTCTGACCTTATGTGGACACTATTTTGGTGATCACATTCCTACATATTTGGGATGTTCACAGAGACATGTCTTCCATTAAAATTACGAATTCTGTTTGGCAACAAGTAATGTGTGAACACCTGTGATCTGAGATAGATTTAAAAACTCTTAAAGGTTCATCCAGAGGTGTACTTTGAGGGGCTCAGCTCATGACTAAAGAAATCTCAAGAGGGGTGACTGCAGCTTACTTAACACTTGCTGGTCTACAGCATCCAACTCAGTTTTTCAGGAGCTGCAGCGTATACTGTGAAAGACCTATGGACAGCTTGTAATGGAAGGCTGCCCTGGGAAACCGATCTCCATTGTTCCGTCAGAAGGGCTTAAATCTGATGTAAGGCAAGTCACTTAAATTAAATAGGTATCATATGTTCCCCTTGTTTGGAGAGACTGCATGCAGATTTAAGTATGACCTCACAATGAAGGTATAAAATACGAACTCAAGTTTCAAGTTCTCCAAAATATCAGGTCCTGCGTACCTAAGCACTGAGCAAGAAAATCACAGAGTACCCCTGTTTCTACTTCTCTAGGTCTGTTTCCCATCTTGGAAACCAGTATCACAGCTCTCATACACAGGGAAGCTAAAAAAAATGCAACTTGGAAATTACCAACACCATAAGAAACATCACTAAAACAAGTTTATTCCCAACAAAATTTCCATGATTTGCTACAAAGGAGCAGTCACAACACTGAGAAAGGAAATACTATTTGACACAGTAGAAGTTTTGATTTTTCTTTTACACTTATCAGATAGAAATTACATATTATACTTCCTCAGTATTATCACCCCTATAGCTCAACTCACCAAAGACAGCAGTGCAGGAGCTCTAATCCCTCAACCATTGTCTCACTACCCACTTCCCCACTCTGCAAGTTCCCCAGCAGACACATCCATGGAGATAAATACAGCCGGATATATTTTCCTGTGCAGCTAAGCCAATCTAACAGATCGCTGCTGTGAAAGAGTGGTCCTGTTCACTCTCTCCTCAATCCTCCCCCTGAGTCAGCTCTAGCACTTATGTGAGCTACCAGTGAGCCAATATAGCTCATTAGTGAGAAAAAACACAGCCATCCCAGCAAAAGAAAATAATCAGAACACAAAAACACAATGATATGCTGGTTTAATGAGCCAAATCAGCTCACCAAGGCACCAAATGAACACCAGTACTGGTGAAATAAAAGGGCCAGAAACACTGGAAGAAAGGAAAATGGCATTGTATTATGTTTTGAAGCAGCATGGAAAAAAGCTACAGATGCTTACTGACAGCTTTTGCCTGCTCTGCAGTGGTAACAAGAATCAAGAGCTTGGACTTACATGACAGGTGCCCAGAAGATGTTAGCATGAACAAAATCCATGGTTAATAAAATCATGTCCGTCTTTCTCACAGAAAGAATATTTTTATTATAGTACTGAAAAAAACCAGGTAGCTCCAAGAATGGCCCCTACTGTCACTCAGATCACAGTAAAATAGCCATAATTTCTACTGATGAGACTGCTCTGAAACGGTCTTACTGCTTTCATGCTCTTGTAATCTCCCAGTTTTTATAAAGTCAGTGAAAGATGACTTGAGCAGTTCCTTGACGGTCAAAAGGATCTCTCTGTACTGTTGTTCTTTCTCCTCGTGGTTGTTTTACCCTCTCACTTTCTACCTTTCTTTCACTCCCACAGTCTCAGGCTGGAACATGCTAAAAAGCATCTACTGAGCTGCACTAATGAATAAAAAAGCTAATCTAACCTCTTGCAGAGTGCAGGACCAGGTTGTAGCAAAGATAATGGGGCTATCTATCTGGCACACCATCAGCAACAGACACCAGACCACGGGACAAAGCAGTCTTGTCTCCCAGTCCCCTGGGTTCCCTACTTCGTGTAGCTACATTCCTAACCTTCCTCGATAGCCTGTGCAATCCCAGGAACCCCGTTAGATTCACAGGACAGACAGAAAAGCCTGTGACACAGTGCATGCCTGCAGCTGAACAGGAAGTGAGTTCAGCTGCAATAGCTCACACCGAGTGCTCCACAGCTCTCCAAGGCTGTTCGGAGGAGAATTCTCACTTCTGTAATTCACCTGGGGAGCATTTCTTCTCAAGTGGAGCAGTTCCACAGCGCTGCTTTAACAGCTTCTGTCTCAAGCACAACTTTTAATCAGTGAAGAGGCTGGAAAAACATGACTAAGGCAAAGAAAAAAAAACCTACCACAGTTCTGTATGCCAGCTTATGGGCTTTTTCCTGCATAAAACTCCAACAGTAAGACTGAAGGGAGGTTGGGTTAAAGAATTCTGTGCTGCTGTATGTCAGTGAAAGACTGCTCGCTTAAAAAGCAAGTCTGAGACACAGTCTGGTGAGGAGGCTGCTCCTTTGGCCTGTGCACTGTGACAAACTACAGCGGTTTCAACACATCTCATCTTCACTGAAAACAACGGATCCTTCAAATCCATTGGCAAAGCTCACCTGTCATACCTAGGAACAGGGCAGCCCACGCAGAACGCAGGTGTGTTCTACAACCAGACACTTCCCTGACACAGCACCGCAAGGTCTGTCAGGACTAATATCCACAATGCTAGTAGCTCCTGTGAGACTCAATACTGCAAAAACTGTCAAATGGAGTCTGCTTTCCTCTCCCAGCAGTATTTTAAAAAATTTTTATAAATAGCCAGGCAGAAAGCAACATTAGTTGTTATAACTGGAGACAATCCTAGTCCTTATGAGCATGTGCTATCTTTGCTTCTCTCTGCTCCCTGAAAGACTTCTACCTCATTAACAGCATTAATCATGACTTCAGGAACAAAGTATGGTTTGGAAAGGACAGGAAATCTTTACAACTATGCAATTTATTGAGGAAGCTCTAGATAAAAACTAAATGAAGCAGATGACACAAACCTTCTCTCCCTTTTCCAGTTCAAGCAATAATTAATGAGCAACCAATGAATACACACTGGGCAACTTAATAAAAAGTGAAAACCTTTTCTGCTTGAGTATACTATAAACTCCTTGGCTGCCCCATAAGTAACATGAGGCACATTCTGATGTTTTTCAAGTCAGGCCATACATATCTTGTATTAAGCATCTGGGCAGCAACAGGGCAATGCAAAAACGAACTTCATTCAAATGCAAATCAAATCTGGATCTAAAGTGCCTTGACCCAAGAGGTTCAATATTAGTGAATCATAATTTCCAATGTTAACAGGTACTGAAGGCTGTCAGGCACCCAAAACAACAGCATTAGGAAGCATTACAGGGATGGAAGTGGCAGAAATGGCCAGCCCATCATTAGGTGAGCCTCTGACGGTGTTTCTTCCTCCAGCCAGTGACCCAGATCTTACCGAAAGCCTAAGACAAGGGCCATGCCCTCTGAATACCCAACCACTTACTGCTCACCGTGCGAGGCGAGGCAGAGGCACGGAGGGGGGGAAAAAAAACCCTAAAACCAAACAATGAAATAAAAAGCCACGCAACTGGAAATTTGCATTTTAATACCGCCTCCTGTAGTCTCACCGCTACCTGCACAATACAATACCTAAACTACGCCGCAGGGACTATTTATCCAGGGGCAAAACTTCAGCCGCATCGGGATGCCTCGGCCCAGGTTAATACCTACCTTAACGCTGAAAAAGAGCGGCTTCGTAGGGCTGCTCCCCCGCCCCCCATTTAAAAAAAAACCCGAAAACCAGAAAAACCGAAAAAAACTCCCAAATCTCAAAACGCCAAGAAAACCCATAAAAGGAACCCCAAAACAAACAAAACAAAAAAACACCAACAGTTGTTTTTT
>NW_005054311.1:4152879-4164179 GCF_000277835.1 Geospiza fortis
ACCTCGCTGGAACCCCTCTAACGGGGTTCCGCCGGGCGTACGGCAGCGGGGGGAATTTAGAGAAAAAGGGGAACGCTCCGGACTGGAGATGGGTGTGAGGTGCCGCAGCTGTAATGGAGCGCGCGTCGGTGGTGCTAGATGGGCACCGCCGCCGTACCTGGGAGAAGCCAGGTGTGGTGCCGGCATCACGTGGCTGGAATTGGTGAGGTCTGTGGGGAGAGCTCTGTTCCGAGGAAACCTAGACAGATTTTAATGAAGTCTGGCTAATTTGCACGCTCCGGACTGGAGATGGGTGTGAGGTGCCGCAGCTGTAATGGAGCGCGCGTCGGTGGTGCTAGATGGGCACCGCCGCCGTACCTGGGAGAAGCCAGGTGTGGTGCCGGCATCACGTGGCTGGAATTGGTGAGGTCTGTGGGGAGAGCTCTGTTCCGAGGAAACCTAGACAGATTTTAATGAAGTCTGGCTAATTTGCACAGTGGGATCTTGACAGAGTTGGCTGAGGAAGTAGCTAAGTTTGGGGTTTAATAAATCTTAAAATGAAAAGTAAGTTACTGAGAAGTAAAGACAATCGTTCGTGTTCTGTCCATTTTCAAAAGATCAAGCTGGATGTTCTGTACTGTTCTTTACTGTTTTAACATAAACCACAGGCAAAACATTAGAAAAAGAAACGAGATATTTGATAAAGAGATAAGTATCCTTACCACTATCACTATAAGACACTATCCTTAGTGTCAATTACCTTGTCTTATAAAACAACTCTGATAGACTTATTCAGTAATACAGGTAAATTGATAAAAGTAATTGCAGAAACATCATGGCTTCTGTTTTTAATCTAGTAGGCTTAAAACTGCAAAGTGGTCTCCAAGTCCTTTGGTTAATACCATATGTACTTCTAATGACTAATGCTGTTGAATGGTCAATGTGTTAATTAGAGAAATAGTTTTGAACTTCTGAAAGATCAGCAGAGTTTTCAGAGGCTAGTCTTCATGGTTTTGGGGTGTGCAAGTTTCTGCAGGCTCAGCATTTTCAAGATTTTTACCAGAGATCCAAGATCAACTCACTGTTAATGAAATCTATGGATGTGCTAAATGGTAACTTAGTAAACTGCTGTGAGAGCAACTGCAATGTCATCTGGACTGCTTAATAAAATTAACACTTTCAAACAGCCAAATGTGCAGGCCAAATTTACTGCCAAATTTTTCAGGAATACAAGCCATGACTCTGGAATTAGAGCTTATATCTTAGAAAAAAATTGTCTAAAAATCATGTCAAGCGAGCTGTTTTGGATAAGGTACGATGTGTCCAGTCTGATTGTTGGATGTACTACCAGGATTACAGTGTGTATTGATGGGAACTGATAGAACAAGGCATGTGGCTCTTGACATTAAAGATCAAGTGGTGCAGGAAAGATCTGGCAGAACATTATAGTACTGGAGAAAGCCTCTTATAATGATTATGTTCTGAACCCATTATCAATTTGTCAAAAAGATCTGCAAGATTTGCTGTGCTAAAGCTTTTTAAAATGGTAGAAGAGAACAAAAAAATAAAAAGAATCAGGATCAGGAGCTGAGATAATGTAGTGTGAATGTAGTGGTTTTAATCAAAAACAAGCTCCTTGGCTCAGTTTGGGATTGGTAGTAAGACTTACTGGCCTGTGGTCAGAGTATGTGATCCAATGATCCCTTTTAACCTTAAACTCTCTGAAGTATTTTAGCTGCATTCCAAACAATTTGGCTGCCCTCACCTTTTTTTCCTCTCCAGTGACTTCAAGCCGGTTGCTGGTTCAGCCATACGGGGCTGATTTCAGTAATGAATGACAGATTTTTTGCAGAATGAAGGAGAGACTCTCTCTAACAGGGCCTGCATGCCACACAGCCAGAGAGTTCATTGCAGTTTCCCTCAGGGATCTTCCAGGCTCTGCAGCCAGTAAAAGCTGTCCTGCAGGTCAGCAAGGAGGAAGTGGTGGCCACGGCTCCCCAGCACATGGCCCGTCAGAGCACTCCAGCGCATGCCCTCCTTCCCCATCTGGTAGGTGTAGGACACAATGGGGGGATTGGAATGGGTTCAGCTCTGAGAGATGTAATCAGGCTTCTTTATTGTTGCTGGTTGTGTTTTATTTGTTTTCTAAAGCCAGCTTCCAAAAATGATTTATTATTATTATTCTTATTTGCACCAGAGCTTTTGGTATTTGTAGCATCTTCCTCAGTTATAAAACCTAATAAAGTATTAGGCACCTGCCTGGTCCTTTGGCTCTTAAACCTTTGCTATTAGTGCGCTTGTTCTGTATTACTGAGTGAATGAGCAGTATTCTAACTTTTTATTACTGCTTTCATGGGTTTAGTCAATTATTTTCTAATTAGCACATTAACACCTGACAGAGTTTCCAGGAGACTTTGTAGTTTTATAGAACTCATTTGTTCAGCAGCAATAATATAGCTTCTAAAACAAGCTAGGAGGTGGTTATCAAATTACAATTCATGGAATATGTACATACATGAACTACTAGGATGTTAAGGGGTGCTTTCCTGGTTTCTGATTCTCATTTGTTTCCTTCAAAATTCTGCTGTGATCAGTATAAATGAAGACAGATAACTTAAAAAATGTACAATCTAGCAGTCTTAAACTTGCAGGAATGTGTTTCCCTATCTCTGTAGTCCCTTTAATCTGAAATTGTAAAAAGATGAATGTAAGCCCTGTTTCTTGTGTAATAAAATCTGAGCAGTGAAGGAACTGAGTATGAGCCCTGGAACAGGGGCAATCCCATGGCAGGACTCGAATGGGAAAGGCAGGCAAGGAATCTGGAAGCAAACCAGTTTGGCACGTGATAAAGAGAGGGGTGAAGGGACCAGCCTACATGGCAGGGCAGAGTCAGCCACACAAAACAGCACTGCTTACTTTGTAGTGAACTGGAAAATTTATTTGAATCCTTCCAGAGATGCACGATAAAAAACTTGCTCCTGGAATTTTATTATATGACTCTAGGAAGATGGGCTTAAGAGTCTGCAAGCATGCACAAAAAAAGGGGCAGAATTTTATACTTATAATACACAGAACCATAGAATTATTTAAAAAAACATGGATCATTTTTGTGAATTAATTTGATGCTTGAATAAAGTATGTCTGTAGTATTGGAGTTTGCTACTTTTTTGTGCAAATCGCTAAAGAGGCATAACTGCTGTTGCTTTCAAGGCTGCCATGTGCTACATAACTCAGCTAATACAGGCTTATAAGGACATAAGGAGAGGTGATGAATTTATTGCAGGATTTATGGAATCTACCTTGCAGCGCAAGAGGTGTGATACATTATGTTGGATGTAAGTGTATTGTGAATTGGAAAAGGAAATGTTGAAACTGATTATCGTGATAACAAATTGCAGTAAGCTCTCAAATAATCTCCTCAGGGAAACTGTGGAACCTGAAACCATTAAAATGAGACTGCACAACCATCTAAGAGCCATTCCACCCCGAAAAAGCTCTAATTGGTCCTTTCTGTCACTCATTTATATGATTTATAGGGAGCTGTATAAATAAGAGGACTCATGCATAAAAAGCATACAAATATTATGAAATATGCTTCTGTGAACCTTGAAGTAGGAAAAGGAATATTCAATATTTAACAGCTAAACTGAAGTGGTTTTCTCAAAAATAAATCAAAGAAGTGTTCATAAAAAGCAAATATATTGACCGCAGCCGTGAACTTTATTTCAAAATTAAAAAAAAAATTATTGCCTGGAAAAGTCCTTGCTTTGATTTTTATGATGGTCCTTGACCTTGATGGCCATTTGGTAGAATCAGCTGATACCTATTCAAGCATGATTCTGGTACACTTCCACCCTTAAAACAATTTTTCTACAGTTGATTTCACATGTTCTGTAGGGGTATTTTTCTTGTTATTTTCCTTACGGCTTTCATCATAAATCTATTTTGTGTTTAGACTAGGAAAGGTTTTAAAAATATTTGTTTGAAAAAGTATTTTGTGAAGGGAAAAATTCATGTTGAATTACTAGAAGTAGTACAAATATTTGCAATGAAAATGCACAAACATTTTTCTTCTGCTTTCTGACGAAACACAGAATCCATCTGATTTTCTTGAATCAGAAAAGGAATGGCTGGAGTTAGTGGCCGGTCTATGGGAAGAAGAGCAGTTTCTTGCTTTTGTAGTTAGAAAAGAGAAAGATACCTCCCTCATTCAGAAATTATTAGGAAATATAGCATAACATAATTCAGAATTTCCAAGAAATAATTGTTCTCTTAATACCGATTTTACCTCAGGATTCACAGTATTATAGTTCACACATGACCTTGGCTTCAGCGTTGCAAAGAAACTCTCTAGATCCCCCCAATGATGGCCTCTCAGGAGCAGGCTGATGTTTTAGGTGTCACAGACTCTGCCAGGTGCTGAGCTCTCCACACTTGGTGCACAAACCCTACCCCTGCACACTACTGGAAATACCTAGCCTTATGAGAGTCAGGGAATTTAAGGTGCAGTGTGTGCTGATTTCATCCTTTCCCCATTGAGGAAAAGAAATTTTGGTCATCAGGAACCTTGCTCACCTCATTCAAAGGCTGATTTTAGACTGTGGAACAAATTGCTCTGCAATTTGAGATCTGCCTCATACTTGATCAATTGTTCAATAGTATCCCAGTTTGTCCCATGTATTTTATTTCTCTCTTATTTTTTTTTAAACTGAAACACAGAAAAAGGAGTCCATACTAGTTCTGATAATATCTCAGAGACATTTAAAAATATTTGGTTTTTAGGGATGGTTTAGATCTGGACTGAACTTCTCTCAGTTCCTACTTGGAAAACCGCATCCTTGTAAATAGCTACACACACAAGGTGTAGGAAGTTGAAAACAGAGCCCAGTTAAAGGGAACTAGGTACAAAATAAAGTAGCAAATATTTTCAATGCTTCACTAAGATTGTAGCCCTCTATATATGTGTTCATTTCTTTCTCATGTTCATATACCTTCTCCCTCTTTTCTCTCTGAATGTCTTGGCTAAAAACATTTTATGTTTCTAGTTCTCTCAGGAAAGTGGAATACTCAGGAAATGAAAAAGTATGCCCCTGATATAAGATAATCTTGGAAGGTAGGCAATGAAATCCTTGACTTCTTATCTGTGCCTTCTCAGGTACAGCTGTCATTTGCAAGTAGACTATACATGCTCACCAAATTCTACAGATGCAGTTGTGCTCAAAAGAAGGAGTATTTCTCTGCCCCCATATAAATTCCATGCCCAGATATGCTCCATGACTGTCATGATAATTTCTGCAAGTTAGGACACAGAGTAAATACTTCCCATCTTCCAGGTCACATTATACGAAGTAAATAAGAACATCTAAAGTTTTCTGAATACTCCACTTGTGTCTTTGTGCAAATATTGCAATATCTTAGGAAAATACCTTTTGAATTCCAATACATTTGAACTCTAGTTTGCACTTGTTCTCTTCCACCCACGTCCTGTGATTTCTCATTTCTAAGTTATTGTACTTATTTACAGAAGTTTAGTATTAGGCAACCTTTATTTAGGGAGAACTACATTAACATTATTCAGAAGAGGAGGAAAATGGTATCCAAAGTTTTATTTTTGGAAGCTTTGTTCATTATTCACATCACAAATAGTAATAGAGATTGCTGATAAGATTAATCAAATTAATATGTGATATCACCAGAAGCAGCCTTCATGAAATTAATACCACGATCCAACTGCATTCAATACTGTTTTCCAATCACATGAATTCTTAATTTTTCTGAAATAGTGAAAACATTTAATAGAAATAAGAAAAGAAAAATTTTAATAGAAATAGAAAACATTTAATATGTTTTAAATATTTATTTACTATAAGCTAATAACAGTGGCTAAATATGCAAAGCATAATATACAAACATTTTATGCTTTTGGAAGTGCAGATAGGATGAGCTGCCAAAAGATCCCCGGGCAAAATTGTCCAGATTCAATCTGTCGCCTTGGATTTTAGGGAGGCAAAATCACAGCCTGAAGCCATAAGAAGCCCATATGGGAGTCACAGTGGTGCCAGCAGCCTTATGCCCAGCTCATGCCCCTGCCCCTGCCAGCTCCCTGGCAGCTGCAGCCCTCAGATGGAACAGGGCAAGGCAGGCATCCATATCTTCCATACCTGTATACTCCTTTTGCTCTGCTGGGGAAAGGAGTGTGTGTGTGTGTGTGTGTGTGTGTGTGTGTGTGTGTGTGATGCACAGATCTTCCGTGAGGTCAGTAAAATCCAGGGATTGTGTGAAAATACAAAATATGGCTGTGCCACAGTGACCGTTTTTGGCTTCCACAAGTAAGAAACACAAAGACCTGCACCTGTATGTCTGCAAGTGAGGATAGCCCAGAGGCAGGACACAGGGACACAGGAACAGCAGACAGTGTAGCCTTGAGAACCAAGTAGGATGATGAAGAACTGCCAAATGCAGATACATTGCCTCAGGATGCGTCATGGACTGCGTCATCCAGTGGAATAACCTATCTAAATCTAAGCATATTAAGTTCTCCAGTGAGTTTATTAATGTGGGCTAGCACCATCTGTTTGTGGATGCAGGGCATTTTGTCTCTCATTACCATGATACAGCAGTTAAATTTAGATAGGCTCTTCTATGAGCTCAGAATTACTTAACTGTTCTTCATGCTATGAACAATTTCTTGGTGCTGGAGAACAGAATTGTTAGTTAATATTGTACCTAACTTTTCTACAGCTTTTCTTAAATTCAAGATAATCTAGCCAATCAAAGGATGATTATCTGAATAGAACATTTTGTGTTAGTAACATTTCAAAAGAAATATTTTACAACAATGAGCAATGATGACAAACAGTAAGGTTGGCTATACAGAGTGCATTAATTTGATGTGAAAGTTGTAAACCCTGTCAAGTAGTAAAAGTCACTTGAAATGATTCAGTTGTAAATTGCACAGTCCTGTTCTATTATAATCTTGTATAGATTAGATTTTAACACTTTTCATTGGCTTTTGCCAAAAGGTAATTCCTTTTTTAATGTCTGTTGTGTAAAGTGGAAAAAGATGGCACTAAGTATCCAGTTTTCAGTTTGCAGGAGCTCCCTGCTAGTGACTTTTGATTCATTCATAGTATGCTATTGCTGGCTGGATCAGATAGTTTTCCCAGAACTTTGATAAGGATGGATAGATCTTAGAAAATCTACTCAGTGGTAGAGAAAAATAGTCATAGTGATGGTCCACAGAGCAGCCCCTGTTAAACAAAATGTCTTACACCAGCTTTAAGCTCTTCTGTATGACTTCCCACAACTCCACCCACAACCAGCAGTAATCACAGGTCAGCCAGCAGAGGATTTGCAAAGGGAACAGGGAAGATTATTGCTCCTGTGCCTTGCTAACAATGCAGAGCTCCTCACATGCTGTCCCCAGGAGGCAGAGGTAGTTGCATTGCCTGTGTGGTGCCTGCAGCCCTATCTGTGTCCTTTGATTCATGTGCTGTAATTCTCTGGCTCACATCACAGTGAGCCAGAGAGAAGGGAAACAATATTCAGAGATGGTGAATTTATTAAGAGGGCATGAAGATCAACAGCCCAGAATCAGCTGATCCTCCCTACACAATGCTCAGGCTCCAACTCATGTCACAAGCATGCATTGACATGGCTCTCCTGTTTGGATAGAGCAGGGGAGAGTCCTTTGCAACTTGAGTGAGATTGGTACCAGAGGATCACAACTTCATAAATGATGCTAGTATTTAAGTGAGATTTCTGCCAGAAAACAAAAGAATATTCTGTGGTCTGGAAAAAAAAACCTGGCTGGTGAGAAAATCGGAGTCTGATGTATCCTGTAGGATTCATAATTACAGGCACTTAAGGAGATTGCCAATGGTAGATGACTCTAACCCTGCAGAAAACAAGATCATAACAAGATCCAGTGACTGGAAGAAAGCTAAAAGCATCCAGATTGAAATTAATTTGGAGAAGAGCAGATTTGCGAAAAGACTAATGAAAAAAAAAATTAAACATTCAAAGGTTTCCTTTCGGATGCTTACATTTCTCACATTAGCTGTTGTAAATATTTTCAGTCTTCCATAATGGAATTAGAAATTCATGCAAAAGTCTCTGTCTGGGATTTTGGGGCAGAAGTTACAGAGATCAATTTAGGCATCATGTGATGTTCTGCCTGAATGGCCATTGCTCCAGAAGTGGTGGACTTCACCTCTTTGACTAGTGAGTTAAACTAATGAAGTGCACAGAAAATCTACCAGCAGCCAGGGACTTGGGCAATGGTTGCAGTATCAGAGACAAAAAGCAAAGTGTGACAGGGAGCCAAGCTGCAATATATTTCAAGGCTCATCTGCCCTAAAAATCTCAAGTTCACTATCTGTAGCATGTGTGAGACTTTTTGTCACACAAAGTGTTTGAAAAGTCACGAATGGCAATGACTTAAAAGGAGGTTTCTCAGAAAACACCTTTTTCTTCAGATACACTGCTGCTATTGTGTAAAGCATTTTTTCTCCTCCTTTTTAACTACTCTTTGGGATTTTTCAGAAAGCTTGAGAAAAGTTTATGCCCCTACTTATGTCTCTTTTGAACAATTAACTCATTGCCTTCTGATGTCTGACATGATGAAGAGAATCTCTTATACTGCTTTTCAAAACAACTATGCCAGAGTCCACAGTCCATGGGCACCCTCTAGCTTGGCTCTCTCTCTTGTGATGAATGTCAAATTTTTAGTTACTGGCTTATTTTATGACTTTCAAGAAATATAGCTCAGTATCCTTCTGCTCAGCTCAGCAGAAGCTTGAAGTTTACAACTGCATCATATTTATATAAGGATACTCAACAGTAATGTAATAATAATAATAATAATAATAATAATAATAATTTAGATATATTCATGCACACAGATGCATGCACCATACTTTCAGTCCTTGGTCTCACATAATTTACCATATAGGAACTGGTTGCATGCATGTAATTTATTGCCACAGACCACATAAAAACCTATCGTTTCATATCTCCTTTCAAAAGATACAGGTTAATTAACCCACAATGTCTTGTGCTCTTCTGTGAAATCCCCAAACCTCTGTTACAGTGGCATGTTACTCTTCACTCAAAACTGCTGCTTAAGGCTTTTTCCTCATAGAAAAGAATCCAAAGAGGGTCAGGTTCTCTGTACTTTGCAGTAAATACAATTTTGACAAATTGTGCAGTAGGCACTTATTTTATTGGTAAATTTTGTAGCCAGTCTTTCTATTCAGCCATGTTTAATCTTAAGTCATGGAGTGTGCAGCTTTTGATAACCAAATCAAAACTAGTTTTCATCCATTACCATTTAAGTTGGGGCAGTGTTATTCTGTAACAATGAATGAAGGAGCTGAATTCTACATCTGCATGTGGAAACTCCTGAAAGGAGGAAATTCCAGAAAGGGTAGCACAGTGCATATATGTCCTTCTTTGATGGGTTTCAAGTAACTGCCAATTCCAGTGAGCTGGCAGCAGTCATCAAGGAGGCTGCAAACCCACCTGTATTGACCTGGTAGTCGTGGGGGGAGGCTGCCTTGAGAGGCCCTTGAGAGCACTTTCAGCCTCAGGAAAACGTGGTAGGCCTACGTTGTATTTTTATACAGGCTCTTCAAACCAGGGTCAATCAATCCAACAAGTGTATGTCTGGTGGAAAAGGACACATCAGAGAGCCTGATGCTTTTGCAAGTAATGAGGACTTCTACCAAGGACTTCTTCTCTGGAATAGAGACCAAAATTGTGTCAAAACCCCTTTGAAAAGAGGGGAACATAAGACACCTCTGTTTGCCACAATGCAAGGTGTTTTATTGCCATCTCTGCAATCAGAAATACAGCACTGTAACAGCAGTTTCAATACCACTTCTGTTCCGTTGGACAGGAGAATGCAGCCTAACTGTTTCTGTGAGGGTCATGTGCTGGAAAGGACATCAGGAACCCTCTGACCACTGCTATCACTTCTCCTTGCTCTACCAGGTGCTCTACAAGGTAGCACTGGGGCATGGGGCAGGGAAAAGACAGGCGAAGGAGGAGACACTCAGTAGTGAGGGCCATAAATCTGGGACAGGATGTGTAGATATTCTTATTTTGGGTAGTGTTCTGAGCACTCAATGTCCATGATGATTCCCTTTAAGGAATCATTACCAGGTGCAGAGGTGTGCAGTCTGTAGCGTGGAGTCAAGGCTCTACATGGTAAGGCAACAGTGGGCTTCCCCCATCAGTCACAGTGTTTCACAGAAGGGACATCTGCAGTTCAAACTTCCAGCAGCTCTGTCTCTCTGTTTCTTCTCTCTGTCTTGCTCATGCAGGATAGGTTAAATGGATCTATCAGACTCAGCCTCATATTTCTCATTTGCCTGTCAGTACAGATTTCCCTGTTGATCAGCCTAGGGCCATGGTCAGCCACTCCTCTCTTCTATCAAAGTAATTATTAAAGGGGTTTGAAGCCTAGAGAGGAAAACAAACTGTCTTTCTCTATTAAGAGTGATAAACCAGTCTTACTGTAACTAGACTTCTCTGTAACTCTATCAAACAACAGAGGAATATTCTTTCCATGAGTGTACTCAGTGTATTGGATACATGAATCTCACCAGCAGCCCACATGACCGTGTGGTCTTTCCAAATGCATTGCAGCACTGTGGACTGCTCCTTCATGATGGCAATGTGGACTTCTGTCACAACAACTGGTTTATCAGCAGTGTTCCAGTGACAGCAATTGTAAATGGTGATCTTCCAGGTGTCAGGAAAATCTTGCATCCTGAATAGAAATCTCACTTTAGTGGACTGTGGCAGTACCTTTCTGACACAAAAATTATGGTGGTGCTGCCAGCTGCTGGGCTGTTCCACCCACCAGAGGAAGCTGTTTTGAGCCAAAGACAGGCAGTTCTTGCAAGGAGAAAAAAACTTAGGCAAACAAATAAAAAACAAAACCAACCTCGACCCACAACTCTCTTTGGGAAGACTTCATAGTCTGCTTAGTTTTAGCTTTTTCCATCTTATAACTCACATGAACCCAACTATGCTGCACACCAGTGCTAGCTTGGACAGAACTATGTCTGTGTTTTTGGTTCTGTACTAATTTTTAACTTTCTTTTCCTATCTTGGGAAGTGATTGTGCTTAAACACTTTTAAAGTGGACAGATTTGAACTTTTTGAGTCTCTCACTGGGAGATACTTTTTTCTTATCTTTGATCATTTCAGCAACTCATCTCTGAAATGTCTCCAGTATTTCAACATTCTTTGACATATGTTGCTATTCTGAGGGGGCTGATGAAAAAGCTGCTCTGCTACCAGAGGGAAGAGCG
>NW_005054311.1:4164209-4199716 GCF_000277835.1 Geospiza fortis
CGTACAGGAGAAGGTATCAGTAAGTGTTGCCCAAGTCAAAAGAATTAATGCCTCTTGGTGGGCAAGGAGAGGTGATGTGGATCTATACAATCTGCCAATGGAATAGCAAAAGTGAGTGTCTGTTAACAGCATTATTTAGGATTTTATTTTCTTTTTTTACCTGTCAAAAATGAAGAAGCTGGTAACCTTTATGGAAATAGTGGAGGAGATAAAAAGAATAGCAGTAAGAATGAATATGATCAGATAAAGAACTTGCCTAATATATGCATATAGATATTTTTTCTTAAACCAGCTTTCTGAGAGATGTGGTTTCTGCACAAACTTGCTTTGCAGAAAATGTTTTAGAGGCATCTTTACAGGCTTTGTGAATTTTTGTGGGTGAAGACTGGGGCAGTCTCTGTGATGAGAAGACTGGAACATGAGAATGAAATGGAAAATGTGCTTATGAGTCCTTAGCAGGTATGAGGAAAGGACAAAATTACTGCAGCCTAGGGCTCTAGAAATGTGGATTGAGATCTGCAAGATGCCACTTTGCATTTGTTGGTTCACCAGGTCATGGAACAACTTGTTCCTCCCCACGCAATGCAGCAGGTATGAACCTCTTTATGGCTTTCCCAAGGCAAGGAGCACCATCTAGCGGAAAGCTATGCTGCTCCAGCAAATAAACCTGTTCTTACAGGACATGAGATATTTTGTCTTTACGTTTGAAGTATATACACTTGCTTTTGTCTCTATCTACAAGCACAGGAGAAAAGTTTAAGTCTAACATCACAAATCAAATGAATTACAAAAGTGTTTCTATTCTATCCTTATTCCTGTTGAGCCACTGTTACTATCAATTTTCGTGGCCATCATATATCACTTTAGACAGTTCTTTCTTTCTAAGTGCTGTGGATTCTCCATTGCTATACTTAGTATTTGGTGTTTTCATGTTCATACATGAACATGAAACATGTACAATACTTAGTGTCCTCACAGTTCCCTCAGAGTCAGCTCGTGTGCCTTTAAATATCTGAACTGTGACAGAGGGATGCAGAAGAGTCTGGTATGAGGGTAGAGTCTGTATTCCATGAAAAAATCAGCACAACAGAAGACCATAACAGGAATTGAAAATTATCTATAGAAAGAAACAGTTATCCTTTAAATTCCTATGCTTTATCCATAGTAAATATCGACCTTAAACTCTCAAAGCTACCTCCTAAAATATGTACTATCTAACACTCTATGAGAATAATTTTGCACTGAGGGATAAAATACAAATAAGTAGATGAACTTCTTCAGGCTGGAAAAGAGCTGTATGAATGTATGGTAAAGAATATGATAAAGATCCCCTGATTTTTTATGTTTTCTCATTATGTGGTTAGTAGAGCACTTTCAATGAAAGTGCCAAGTGAAAAAGATGAAGTGCCTTTATTCATAGTTTCTAAACAGAGTTTAGAATTATTGTTGCAAGATAATATGGAGATCAGAAACAAGTTTTAAAAAATGGGATTAAGCATACTTTTGGAGGATAAGGCTGATGTGACTGTCAAACTGAGCAGTTTAGCTGCAGCCCTGGAAATATCCCAGCTGCTACTAACTGGAAGATAGTAGGACATATAAGCCTTAAGAGCAGAGGAGTGGCTGGACTGGTACAAATCATGGGCTAACTAATCCATTATCCTGTCTCCAACAGTGTCCAAAAGCCTGTGGCTTGGGAACAATAAAAACAAATCTATAAAATACTTCCCTTTTAAAACTTTCCCAGCTGAGGGTATTTCTTGAATCTGCTGTGGTCTCTTTTGCAACACTTAGGACATTTTAAATGCTCCTGCAGGCTCTGCTAGAGGCCCATCACAATTCTTGAAGCTGCAGCCTCTGAGTTGAGGAGTTTCTCATCTCCATCTGCTGTGTGGTGAGCCACTTCCTTTTGTTTGTTTTGAGTGTGGCTGCTACTAAATGAATTTTTTGTCTTTTGCTTCTCTACTGGATAAGACAGGGAACAATCAGCCTCTTTTCCATTCAGGATATTGCAAAACCACTCACTGTGAGCCCTTGCTGTCCCCACATGTTAGTGGAGAGCTGCTCCCAAGCTCTAACTCTTCTTGGTGCACAATGGCATGGTTAAATTCCAGCTGATTCAGGGGGTGTTTTCTTATCTGCAACATAAGGCAGACTGCTTGGGGCTACTGTGGTTCTTTTCTCTCCTCCTCTTCTTCCCTGATCCTGCTCCTGGCTGCAGGCTCCTGCCTCCTTGTATCAATATCGATGCAATTCAAAAGCTGTGCCTGTGATAGTATCAGGATGCTTTGAGTTGCATTGCTTGCATTTTTGGCTTTGGAAGTGTGGTGCAGGGATCCCTGGGCTGGATTTTCTCAGAATGGGCTGAGACAAAAGCAAATGGGCTTTAAACAAAAAAGCACAAATTGCCCAGGGCTGTTTCAGGTCAGAAACTCTTTAAGACCTGAGAGAAATCTGCAGGTGCTTTGCCTCCTCCCACAGAGCCTGCTGAGTGTGGGGTGCTGGGGAGAGGCTGGGGGTGCACAGGCTGCCAGAAAGGCAGTATGTCCCAATGGCACATCCCACACTTAATCAAGCAGGATGATACAACATTTCTCGATTTTGCCATCTCTTTATAAATTGGGCAACTGCTACTATCAAACAAGTTAGGTTTTCAATAACCAAGAAAAACTTCTAGACCAAGAAGTTTGCTTGAGATAGACTGGAAAACTCATCACCAATATTTGTAAAATCCTTTTCTTCCTTTTTTTCCTTTTGCTTTGCTTCTCTGTTGTTCTTCCAGACTCCTTCTTTCTGTAAACCTGCCTTATCTACAATTTGTTTCCTTCCAGCCTTATGGGTTTGCTTTGCTGTTATGGATGCAGCATAAAAGAGTGTGTTAAGGATGGGAAAGTCTATCTTTTGGTGAATTTGGTGTATCCACGTCATTGATGTTGTTGCAGCTGAGTTGGCTGTCTTGGGAATGGAGTAGCGCTATTTGAAACAGCAGCTGCTTTTGTCTGAGCCTCCAACCTTGTAAGTATGAATTGTGCCTGTGGCAGCAAAATTAATGGCTAACATAAAAGGAGAAATAGAAAGCAGGTGGCCTCTTGAAAAATCAGCCAGAGCTGCAGGACTGCATTTGTACTACAGAGCACATCACCAGCCATGCATTTTCTTTACCTGAAGTATTTTTTGTAGCCCTTTTCTGTAACCTTACTCCCTACTTGACCTACAGTCCTCCCAGAGGCCCATCCATCAGCCTGGGGAACTTGATATTAAAGTATAATGAAGATGAATGTGTTCAGACCCCAGTAAAAGGACCCCGAAACCCTGCAATGTTGCACTTGTCTATTCATTTCTATTTACTGCTCAGATGCTTTTATTTGTAAAAGCAATTGAGTAATGAACAGCCCTATTCTTTAAAGAATGTGGTTCCATCATGCAAAGCAACATATAGTTGAAGTCTGCATCTTCCTTTCTACTTACATTGAGTGATGTCTCTTTGCAAATTCATCTATATTTCACTAAACTTGATCAAATATACTAAAATTCCCTTTTTCAGAGAGGAGTTGGAGACACAGAGATCAGGGAGAGCTATGAATCTGCTTCCTAACATCTCCATTTTTTTTAATGGATCTGCAGTCTGATCCACTACCCCAGAGGATCCTTCCCTAATAGTGGTACGAAATATGAACCTTATATTTTAAAGAACTTTTAAAAAACACTGCCTTTTAAGATAGGCAAAGGGAGCTACCTAGGGGTCCTTATGTGAGTAAAAGCTGATAGACTGGGCAATCCATCTGAATGGATGATTAATTCACCTAAGTCTACATTTTGTGATACACACTGATACTACAGAACAAATTATTTGTAACATTTTGTAAGTACTAAAATTAATGTTGTATGAATTTGTCATTTCAACAGAAAAGCTATAGATTTTGTGTATTATAATTTCATCTTGTTAATGTAAAAGAAGGAATTTTGCTTTCGCTGGCCTCTTGGGAAGCAAAAAAATAGTGTATCTAATTATCTGAACACTCAGGAACATAAAAGAATAGCAAGTGGTGAAATTACAAATCTGTTGGAACAACTCCATGTTTTCTGATTAAACTCTATTTCTGGTGGCTCTCAGCAATCATGTTCCTCCTATGTTCATAGTAATTGCATGTGTCAAAGCTGAGGCCTTGTGTAAACTGTACCAAATGAGTTACAATTTTAATTTAGAAGGAGATAACTGTATTTGCCCCTGCAGGCAGATTGCATCGGGTCAGAAGTTTAAAAACGAATAAGAAAGAGAGTAGGGAGGAGGCTGGAGGGTCTCCAGGTTAATAATAAGTAGAAAATCTAATAAGGCTTTCATTACAGCAGTTGAATTTTAGGGGAGGGAACAGGAGAAAAAATGGAATTTGCAAGCATGAAGCCAAACTCCGTTAATTGCATGTTATCCATGTGTATGAGTGCACATTTCTAACTGCATGTGGATATGTCTGGCATGGTTAAGAACTATTTCTGTATTTTATAGGTAAAGGCTACTGTGCACTTTATACAAAAATTATGAAAAAATTTTGGAAAAAAGTTTTCAAAAACTTGTGAGCTCTCAAAACCAAGTGTATTTTTACTATTTAAAAATATGTTCTCAATCTCTATTATTGCATTATCTTTCAGAATGCTTTTGGCCTAAGAAATACAGCAGATAGTTTTCTTAATGCTATGTGGCATTTTTAAAAGGTTAGTGTCCTCATGAAAAACAAAATGTTTTCTTTAATCTAAAATATTCTTTTTTTTAAAATTTTAACCAAGCAGAAATAGAAATATGTTTGAATATGACTATGAAACTACACTAATTCTGTGTATATTTGAAAGCAATCACTTTAGCAATGATTAGATACTGTTAATAATTTTGCTTAGTACTGAGATATGAAGCTTGGTTTTGCCTAACATCCCGTACAGAAGACCAGGCAGACCCAAAGATTGTTTGAAAAGAATGATGTTTTACTACTGCTTATAATTAAGTCTTAATTTAATTTGTCTACAGCCTTGCAAACCTTTCCCTTTAAGGAGCCTGGTTCAAGCTGATTCCATGTTTGTGCATGTTTGATTTTCACCTGAAACAGTCCAGTCATTTCCCAGAGTGATATTACAGGAAGAAGCCTGTTTTGTACCTGTTAACATTTTCCTTATAATTACTTCATTAGGAAGCTGCAGTTCCTTTGTGATTCAGTGCAGGATAGAACTGTAGAAGGGTTTGGATTAGAAGGGACTTTAAAGGTCATTCAGTTCCAGCCTCCCTGCCATGGGCAGGGACACCTTCCACTGCAAGCAATTGCTCAAAGCTCCATCCAGCCTGACACCCAACACTTTCAGGGATAGGGCATCCACAGCTTCTCTGGGCAACCTGTGCCAGTGCTTCACAACCCTCAGAGTAAAGATTTTTGCCTAATATCTAAACTTTAACCTTCCAGTATAAAACCATTCCCTCCTGTTCTATCAGTCCATGCCCTTTTAAAAACTCTGTCTCCAGCTTTCTTGCAGGTCACCTATAGGTACTGAAAAGTTCTATAAGGTCTCCCCAAAGCCTTCCCTTCTCCAGGTTGAATAGCCCCAGCCTGACTCCATCACCAGGGTTTTCCAGCCCTCTGGTCATCTTCATGATCCTCCTCTGGACTCACTCCAAGGGGTCCATGTCTTTGCTCTGCTAAGGGCCCCAGAGCTGGACTCAGTACTTCAGGTGGGATCCCAGGAGAATGGAATAGGGGGGAATATCACCTCCCTTCCCCTGCTGGCCATGCTACTTTTGATGAAGCCCAAGATATGGTTAATTTGAATAATTAATTTGAAGACCATGAGACATGGATAATCAGCTACTTCCTCTATTACCTTTTTTCAGAGGTAAACTACCCTCCCCTTTAAAATATTCTGCCTGTTTAATAATGTGGATGACAAGTTTTAGCTTTCAACCTTGTTGTTGAAAGGTGCACTTTACACTGCTGGTTTCAAAAACTTAATTCTTGTATTAGTATTTTTCCCTCATAGACATGATTATACTGTGTAATCGCTTCTCAGTCTTCTGTTTGTTATGTTAAAGTGATTGAGGTCTTAAAGTCTTTCTCTCTCTATTCTTAGAGGCATATTTTGCAGCTCATGAATATTTTTTGAACCTTTTTGAAGCATCTGCACATGCCCTACAAATGACAGTGCAACACTTTCATTGCATTTCTTTGATTAGAAGAAGTGTGGTCCTTGTGATTCTTTACTGTTCATTTTAAGAATATCTTATTTTGTTTTCTGCTCTCAATTTAGTTTGAGTTCTCTTGCTGCCTGGTCTTTGTTGGCACCAGCACAAACAAGTCATCTTTTTTGCAAGGTCCAGTACTTCCATGCGTGCTACAGATGAATCTCATGGCTGTATTGGACCCACTGCTCTGTGACAGTGTTTGAGCGTTCAGAGTTCTGAGCAGGACCATTGAGTGAAGACATGTAATGTTTTATTGAGAACCGTAGTACTGAACTCATGTGTTTGGGGTTTGCTGGGTTTATTTTTGTGGGTTTCTTTGTTTTGTTTTCCCTTCTTCCCTGCTCCCCCCCCCCCCCCCCCCCCATTAACTTGCATTAATTCTTCATTTCTTTGTTAGAGTAACCCAAATCATCTTCAGCATGTAGGAACACAGTATGTAAGAAACAGGATCTGCAAGCAGTACAGGACCCAGTAACATCATTCTTCTCTCCACAAATAAACTTCAGGCATCTTCCTTTTTGGATAAGGCTGGGAATTCAAGGGGATTGTATACAGTACCTTTTTTTTAAGCAGAAGCAGTTCTTCATTATAGTTAGGTCAGGTCTTTCATGCGCCAAATGTGAACCTTCAAAAACATGTTGGATGAGCAATTATTCCAAAATGCTAAAAAAAAATAAATCTAGAAACTAGTACATATAATTCAGATTATAATCTTCATTGGAGTTTTCTATGACTTGTATATGTCAGCCATGATTACAAAATTGAAAAAGCCTGTGGAAATGGATAACTGAGCACATCTCCCACCAGCATATTTGCATAACTATATCGTGACTTATTTACTTATCATGTCTATTGTTTTTTTTTGGTTTTGTGTGCCACTTTTGAGCAGGATGACCTAACAATCCATCAAGAATACCAAAGTCTATAACTTAATAGTTTGAAATTGATTGTGGTACTGATTTAATATTTGAAGAAGGAGAATAAGACAGTAAACAATGTGGGCAGACTCCAGCTTATTTTCAGAGAGAAGCTTTAATGTAGTTTTGTGCCAAAATGAGCCAGAGATGTAAATGTACTCATGCATTTTAGATAAAGGAAAGTATTATTCAAACTGAGGGGAGTAAAATCAATTATAGGTTATATGTTCCTTAGCAAACAGTTCTATCATTTCCAATTCAGTCTGCTATAAAATAATTCTTAGGATAGCTTCTCACTGGCTGAAGGCAGATGGAAATACTTTAGTCTTTTGACAAACAAACCTAGTTCACAGTAGAGTCTCCTGCAGTGTTTTGTAAAGTGGTGGGTTTTGCTAAAGCAGTATTGGTTCCGCAGGAATATTTCCATCCTCCAATGTCTAGAGAGAAAATCTGTCCTTTTTTGCTCAAAAGAAAAAAAGCCTTTAACATGAGAGTCAACTGTCTAATTTATATAATTAGACAGTTTCATGTGAAGTATTCAAAACCAAAATAACGTGACAAATTATAGCTTTGCTGATTCGCTTGGAGTTTCAAAATTACATAATTAAATGTTTATCCTATTCCATGTGGTCTGTTAGCAAACATATTTCCATTGGATGTCTGACCTTGTGTTTTCTCAGAAATAAAGAGTTTTTTAGCATTGGGAGACATTTATTAACAAATGTAAATAAGTGGCTGCAAAAGACCCCTTTTCTGTAGATTTTAGCTTTCGTTCATCATGGGAAAAACAATACATGGAACAGTCACATGCACAAACCTTCTTGTATGCAGTCAGTTACTGCTTATTTTGATATTAGTAATTCTGAAAATGAGCATTAGGTTAATATACATGAGAAGTGAATTCTGATAAAAGTCATTTGCCTTTAGTGGCCATAGTGACTTTACAAAAGTGACAGAAGTAATCACAGATTTACATCAGCCTTAAAAGAAAGTGGAATCTTCCTCAAAGTAATCAGTGAGTTCCTTCATCTTGCTTAACCCTGTTTCACTGCAGCAGCTACTACAGCTTAGATGCTGTTAATTGCTGTTAGTGAAGCATACTTGATTTCAATTGCTCCTCAGAGCCCCATTCCCTGATACCAAATGATTTTGTGCAAAGTAGAGATCTTTGATGATTATCAACAACAAACAAAAAATTATACTGTATCTACTTTCATTGTTGCCTTAAAATATTTGTTGTTTCTTCTAACTTTGAACTTTTATTTGTTTACAGGTTTCTTTTTCTGGAAAACCATTGTAGAATTTCATCATTTTCATGAGTAAAATAACTTTATTTTTTTCCCCAAAACATCATACAAAAATACATTAAAACAGCCCCTATTTAAAATATTGCAATATTTTGGTGTGGTTTTTTTTGGGGGGGGTTGGTTTTGCTTGTTTGTTTTGTTTGTTTTTTTTTTTTAACTTTTAGAAATATATAGTTAACTTTGTATAGTATAATTACACCTATTTCTAGTGTTTTAAATCACTGTGATATAGCCAAAATATGCTATAACATTACCAGCTAAGGATTTTAAAGGCTCATTATTCTTTCAAGGTGCACTTGAGTGTTGCTGTTTTGACATCATTTCATTACTGATAGCTCTGCCCTAAATTCTTACTAAAATCACAGAATATGCTGAGTTGGAAGGGACCCATCAGGTGCATCTAGTCCAACTCCTGGCCCTGTGCAGGACACCCCAAGAGTCACACCATGTGCCTGAGAGCAGTGTCCAAACACTTCCTGAACTCTGTCAGGCTGGTGCTGTGACCACTCCCCTGGGGAGCCTGTTCCAGTGCCCAGCCACCCTCTGGGTGAAGAATCTTTTCCGGATATGCAAACTACACTTCCCCTGACTGAGTTTCATGCTGTTCCTTTGAGTCCTGTCACTGGTCACAAGAGTGAACAGATCAGCACCTGGCCCTCCACTTCCCTGTGTGAGGGTGTTGGAACAGTCTCTGTCCTCTTCATACATCCTCCTTTGAGATTTGAGTCCACCAGCAAGGAAAATTGTTGCTAATTTAAACCTCTTAGAAATATTGAGCCTTGATGTTAAGATGGGACAATGGACAATAAAGAGGGAAAAAGGCATCAGTGTTTCACATCCTCAGCAGCAGCTTCTTTTCCTTCAGCCCATCCCTTTGGTGCATACCCACAGCCACTCTCAAGGCTGCCACCCTTTCCCCTTGTTGCCCACACCATTCCTTCAGGCTGACCATGATGGTGACTGCTGAAGGAGGAAGCCAAGAAATCTGTCCTGGCCTTCTGCTTGGGAGAGCTCCAAGCAGCCACATATGTGATCAGGGCTAAAAGATACACACAAATCCAGAGCTGGAGAACACATTCCCAGTTCAAACACAGCCCTTTTCTCCTTGTCCAACCCTCTGACCCAGCAATGGTCCCCACTGTGTAAATGACCACTCCTTTTCATTGCTGGTTGATCTTTGAGCTCCCTGCCCAGTTATAATCATCTGTATTTTCCTTCAGAACTGACATGGGAGTATTGAGGAACATTATCCTGGCAGCTGATCCCTGAGGGAGTTTATCAGGAAAACGCTTATTATCAACAAGTCCTCATTAGTAATTATGTTTGGGCAACTGTCATTTAATGGCTTTACAACCAGTCTAACGTGAATAATGAATTCTCTAGTGATATTTTTACTTAAAATTATGTGCATTACTAAACAGAAATCTTTTGGGACAAAGCTTGTTTTTATAGTTATAGTTAATGCTAGTACTAGTAAAAATATAATGAAATTCAATGCAGATTGAAATTGGACAAAATCAATGTGTTGCAATGGCAGTCTAAGGCTAATTTCTCTGTCCTTTTTGTCAGAAATCATCAGTCCCTGAAATCGGATTTGTTCACCCTAAAGGGAGTCATCAAGATATAAAATTTGTGAGTGTGGGATTCTATATTTTTGTAAGGAAGTCCACACTGAAAATCACACTGCTCTATGCACAACACAAATATGATTTCATCATGCATGCCAAAGTGAAGGCTAATCCATTGTCATGACAAATTTTCACCATGTTGTCAAATCCTGTTCCAAAATGGATTCAGACCACTCACTTGGATTTCCCCTCAAGATCAAAATGAACTGACAGCCTGGAGTAAATCACAATGTTTGTAACAGTGATAAGGATAGCAAAAAAGACCTCCTCCTCTTTTTTTTTTTTCCTGAGACTTTTCCCATACAGATTTCAAAGAGCCTAAAATTGAAGAAACTGCATTGTTGTTTTTCATAATGTGTATATCCTCATTGTTATCAAGCGATGGAAAATAAAAAGAAGGTTTTATGTACACAGGAGCCTCTGTGCCCAAAAAACTAGCCTTTATTTTCAAATATTAGTTGGTCTAGCAAAGAATGATGATTACATATGTTGCTATTCTGATGTCCTTTCACCATAAGAGCAATATAATGTCTGTCTCAAATAAAACATTATATTTATAAAGAAAAGTTGTTTATCCAGCCTTTGTTTTTCAGTAACTGGCACCACTGACAAATATACTCTTTTTCAAAATACATTAGCACCAATTTTCTCATTTTTCAAGATTTTTTAATGATGTTTCTTTCTGAGAATCACCGAGCTCTACAATGGAGCATGCTTGCTCATTGCTCTTAATTTTCATTAAATAAATTATGAAAGTCCTCATGATGTAATGCAACAGATGACAAGGCAAAATTAGCACAGATTGAAACATACAATAAAAAACTGTATTTGGAATCAACAGTCTCCTGATATAGCATACAAAGACACTTTCTCTAGAAGCTTTCACCAAAAAACCAAAATCTTTGTGCATGCCATTTATGGCACATACCTCCTCTGTGCAGAGACTGTTTCATCTGCATCAATGTAATCTAATATTTTCACTAACTGTCAAATGTTCAGGGTATTTCTTGCAGTCCAATGATGGGATTTCCTTCACTGACACAAATATTGCTGAGTGTTCATCTGGAGAAGGAGTTGACTCAACTTACAGCAATCTTATAAGAGTCTTTTTCTGGTGTAGGCATTGCTCCCTTCTTAGTGGTGTCAATGCAGATGGCCCTTGCACATCCCTCTTGTGTGCCTGGGAATACTGCTGCTATTCCCATGGAATTATGGGTTCTGTGCATTAACCAGATACAGCTACAATTTTCTAACAGTTTTCATTATATGCTTTATTCTCCCTGGGAAGGTTTTGGCACTTCTTTAGCCTTCTAGAACTGACACCTGACATTGTCTTTTGGGCTCATGGTCCTTCAGACAGCTGGAGGAGGATGACAAAATATTTATTTTGCTCACAAATCAGCCAGCCATCTCTGTGGCTTTCTTCACTGATGTAGGTTAGACAACTAGTCTGCAAGATAATATCAAGGGGAGAGTTCTCAATATTTTAGATTCCTATGACAGCAAAAAGTAAGAAAAATACTCTTGTTTAAGTCGCAGCCACATTCAAGTTTAGTAATATTTTATTATTATCTCTGTCGTAATGCTGAATCAGAAGAAGTATCCTGAGAAGCTGATTATAACAGTCACAGCAAGGAAATTCTTCAGTCAGATAGCTAACTTCAATAGCATAATATTTCCCTCAGGGAACAGGTCTTTTTTACAAGACACATCAGGAGACAGGAGTAGTCTGCTGTCAAATCAATCAAAATTCTAAGTTCGGGCACAAACTCTTGAGTTCTAAATCCTGAGCTGGTGTAGAGTGCCTGATAGGTAACAATACAATAAAGATAAAAATAGAAGATAGGCTTTTTAAGTAAAGTTTGATATTTATGAATTCCTGGTCGTAATTGTTAATTTGAATGTTTGAGTATAGCAGCACAATTAAGATGTATGGCGTAGCTAAGCACTGATGTTTCAACATAAAATCATCAAGGATTATGTTTAGCAGTATCTCTGCTTCTATTGCCCTTTGTTTGCCTCAGGAAATGGAATCTTATGAACAATTTTAATGAACAAACAAACAAAAAAAAAGCCAATTTAGTTCAAATGACATTTGTTTTGGGTTCAGTATTTCTGAGGTTAAGTTTTTTAGCCAGGCAGTGGTGTTTATTGCAACAAAGAATTGATTGGGTCATGTAGGGCATAGAGTACAAATAGCAGTGTCATTCACCAATAGGCACCATAATTTCCTCCAACATGTACTGAACTCCTACTGGTCCTTCCAGCACCAGTGGAAGAGAAGCAGGAGAGAGTATCAGAAAAGCACACTTCGTTTTCATTTCTATATCTTAAATAAGCCTTGAGGCTAAGGCTCAGATGAGTGACAGGCTGGCTTATGTTGTTTTAGTCTACAAAAGTGTTTTATCAAACTGGCAGTGCTGTGTGTCAGTTATGTGTGACCTCTGCATGGAAAGTGTTTACATGACATTATTAACTGTTTTGCTGCAGGGCTTCCTTATGAATCTGCTATATTCCCTGCATTAAGAGCATGGCAACCAAGCTTCCCAGATCTCCAAATGATTGTTTGAAAATACACTCCTACATATGCTCAGAGTCTGATCAAGCACTTTCACTCAGATTTTTGGGCAAAAATGTTATTATTAAATTTTAACTTGGGATTAACTCTGTTGCTTGATCAAGTTTCAGGCACTGAATACATTATTAGTTGCCAGTTCATTCTCCCCTACTTAACAGTAATAAACAAAGACAGATGATTATCCAATGCTGTGATAGAAACACATCGTTTTCCCAGATAAATTCTGTATGGTGTCTGCTTTTTCTAGGAAAATAATTTTTATTTTGAGTCACTCCTTAAGACCCCTTCATATCCACACATTTCCCCTCTTCTTACAGCAACACATACACCACCTTTTGAAGGTATGTTTACTTCCGGTCTTGTGAGACTTGTTTTGCTTGGGTAGGTTATTTCTCCAGACCCAGAAATAACAGTTCAAGAGTGGTCTATAATCTACATTTCCCTACCCCAGAAAGGACTTGTATTTGAAAGATACACCTGCTCCTTCATATCCATAAATATACATGTGATCTCTCATACCCTGAAAGAGAAAACAAGGTGTTTCAGGCAGAGTCTTACTGCCTGAGGTAATTTGAAAGGTATATTTTCTTATGAAAGACTCTGCAGTCTTGTGGCTGGATGATAGAACCAAATATCTTCATCTAGACTGTGGTGGTGTTACCTGTGTCACTTGTTTTAGACATTAGAGTCTTTTTCATGGTCCTGACCCACAGCTCAGTGACGCTGTATTCCCACTAACTGTGTGTTGCCCCCCAAGCAGCTAGGTGCTCCATATTCTGGCATGTTTTGCTACTTGGTTTGCTCCAGGGCACTGGTTCTTTGGTGCCTCGTGCAGAATATACGTGCTAGAGGAGTAGCACCCCCATCTCTACCCAGCCATGTTGGCCCATCTGCTGCCAAACATGGAGTGAGGCAATGCCTCCTTGTCAACACTTTGTCCACTCTTGCAGAAGGCCAATTCTCCCCAGTCGTGCCCACTCATGCCCACCCAGGAATGAAGAAGGCTTTGATGTAGCTTCCTGTACCATGAAAACCCTGAATCATTGCAAGGACACTTCCACACAGATACATCATCCCTCAGGTTTTTGCTAATCAGAAAGATTATTAAAAAGTCCCTCCCTTCCCAGACAGACCTGGATGGTCAGCCAGGTGGCCACCACACATAAACGCACACACCTACTCAGTCAGTCTCCCAACACAGAACAAATGCCCAAGCATTGCCTAAATTCTTGCAGTTGTGAGACCACAAACTCATGCAGATGGAGCACAGACACATGATGAGAACTTCTACACTGCTGATGAACTTTGGTGCTTTCTTTTTGTCTTACCAAATTGAACTCAGACTTGGCAGAGATATGAAGTGGTACAAAAAGAATTTTTCCTAGCTTGCATTCCCCAGGGAAATGCAGGTTTTCAGGGTAAATCAATAAATTCACATGCCAAAGTGATTAGAAGTATAGTTCTGGCTTGCTGTGCAGAGGTTGGAAAATGCCCAATTTACAGTTATTGTAAAGTTACTGTTACTTTTCAGCTCTCTTGCACTCTGACCTGTACTGTACAGGATGTGGAAGTCATTCAGGAGAGGTTGCACATGCTCACATATAGCAAATATGGTTTATTTGTCTCTGGGATGACTTATCACTATTGCCTTATTCTTTGGTACAGAGTCTCTGTCACAACCCCTCTGATTTGTACATTAAAAAAAGTGGGTTATTTGTTACTTTTTAAAGAAGAACTTGTCATTGCAGATATGCACACATACTAAATAACAGTGGAATTTCCTCCTAATGAATTCTTGGTTGTTGGAAGACCAATATGTCAGCTTAACCATGGTTTACAGGCTGCAGACAAATTGTGGATTTAAAGCCCCCATGTCAGTGGCCACGTTAAGTCAGATGGCAAGCAGTCAGCAGGCTGATATGAGCTAAAGACTTAACCTTTTAACAGCAACAATGATGAGTGGAAAGGTTTATCTAAGTCTGGCACTGAGCAAGAAATGGAAGCTGAACAGGAGATACCTGCAGATAAGCCATCTGATATATGAAAGAATTTAGTGCGCTGAACATGTCCTTTAGTTGTCTACTGAAAAGTTAGAAAAGCATTCTGATGCTATGCTTAGTACAAAACCAGGCAACATTTTGATCTGATTGGAAAAAAATGTGTATGGCACTGAGCAGTCCCATGGAGATGCGCTTCTTCAGGAGTTTGGCATAGCCTGTGCAGGCTCTGCCCTCAAGGTTTCTTGTCCTGCTGCTGGCACCTTAGACTTTCACTGAGGCAGATTAATTTTGCTGAAGCAAGACCCTGGTGAACTCATAGGACTGCTGGAGGAGGAGGAGGTTCAAGGTTGGAAATGTTGCTTTGAATCCAGCCTTGGGAATATTTATGTTCCAGAGAAGACAGGTCTTATTTATAAAAATGTCAGCTAACAGTGAGGTGTCACTGAGAGATGAGGACCACATTTCTTATCAGAGCATTCATTGTTTGGCTTGTGCTGCTGCTGTATGGGGCAGTTTGGGGCAGCCTGTGCTTCCCATGGTGGTTCTGTTAAACAAGGAGGGGAGATGGCTTCTGCCCCAAGGGTAGAGCAGGTGGACAGAGGGGCAGGGTGAGGCAGGAAGCAGGGTGGAGAGAGGGATCTTCCCTTCAATGCTTCAGGGAACAAGAGACCTGTTTAAATATTTGTGAATTTACGTCATTGACTTAATAAGATTTCTCTACCTGACAAGTTACTCTGCACTAATATGCTGAGTTGTAATAAATCCTGCTTTAAAAGCTGGAGGCAGATGGTATCTTCTGGTTTGCTCCCTTCAGAGTTATGTGGAGCAGTTGTACCTCAAGGCTTTGGTTGATTCAGTCCCACCATCAGTACTGAGCATGGCAAACAACCACAGACTGCACTGGGTGAAACTGCAAAGCAACACTGCCCATCTGGGTAGGACAGGTGAATGAAAACAGCTTGGGGCCTGCAGAGAAAAGGATTTGCACATGGAACAAGGAAAGCTAAGTGCTTGCCCATTTCTTACATTGAAAATAGAAAGTCTCAGTCTGGCAGCACTGTCTGCACTGTTTCCTAACTTTCAGAGGTTCAGGTGCCTTCTCAGGAGGTACAAGTGTCATTGTGGCTAATGATGCAACTTCTATGGCAAATATTAGTGCTTCAGTTTCTTTAATTATCACCTCACTCTACAGCAGTAGATAGGAAGGGCTGCTGTAATCTTGTCAGCCAGCAGTGAAGAAAAAATATTTTAACCGAGATCTTCCAGCTTTGGCAGGCAAGCAAACTCAAAAGCAAGCCTGGAGACTGGTGTGAGTATAACTGCCAACAGTTTGCTCCCTGCTGGATTCACATAAGAGGATGAAGTATCTCCAAACAAGAACACTAACCTTGGTTTGCCAAGGAAATGAACTGAGTGTTACAGAGTGTGCCCATTTCTCTGCTCTGTCGCAGACATCTTTTTATGAAAATCCTTTTCTTGGGATTTTTTCTTCCTGAGAAGCTGAGAGGCTTCAGGAACAAAATGTAAACAATGGTTATCTGCTGCTGTGGAATGCAACAGGTCCATCTGTGATTGGGCTCATCTGCTTGTTTGTAATTAATGGCCAATCACAGCACAGCTGACTCGGACAGAAAGTCTGAGGCAGCTCCCTTTGTTATCATTTTTTTCCATTCTATTCTTAGCTTAGCTAGCCTTCTGAGATGAAATTTTCCTTCTGTTCTTTTTAGTATAGTTTTAATGTAATGTATATCATAAAATAATAAATCAAGCCTTCCAAACATGGAGTCAACATTCTCATCTCTTCCCTCACCTGAAAACCCCTGTGAACACCGTCACACTGCTCTAGCAACTAACACCTAAAATTCTATGCAGTAACATTTATTAATGCAAGCAGTCATTGTCTCTGGACATTGAGAGTTAAATATCTTCAGCAGAGCATCACAAGCAGTTTTATTTCTGAGGCATGTCTATATAGCAGAAAAAAATTGTGTCAAAGCATAGAGATAATCCATTTTCCCTCTGCTGGTTGTCACAAATCTGTGAGAAGAGCTAACCTGCCTGTAGGTCATAGCAGCTGCAAGTAGCCCTGAATAGATGCAAAGAGTAATTTTAAATTATTGGTTTTGAAAATATTAATGGCTGCAATTTATTGGTTTTTAAACATCTGTTTCCTACTTTTTGTCTGATGAATTTTTAGAGACAGAGGAAATTACCTTAAAACTATTTTTTTTCCCTCTGTGTCAGGTGTCACCTAAAAAAAGTCCTTACAGGTAGCTGCCCAAAGAAGAAAAAGTTGTTTTGCAATCTGTTTGCAGCTGGATTTATTCAATCACAAGCACCTTCTCAGCACTATTTGTAACTAAACAGCATGTTGGATAATGGTTTCTTTAAAAAAATCTTAGATCCGTGCAAATGTATGTTTCCCAGGGAACAACAACTCCTTTAGTTCTACTTGGAACTTCTCAAACTGTGATTGTATAAATAGAGAGTAGATAATAACATTTATTAATGTGATTATTAAAGAATACTTTTATTCTGACAGAATAACTACTCTTAAAAGACTTTAGACATCTGCTTCAGTAAGTTACAAGCCTCTCACAACCCTTAATCTGATGTCAGTACCATTCCTCGCCTACAAGTACTGCCATCTGCACCTAAATAAAAGAAATCTGAAATGGTAGCTGAGAAGTGAATGAGAGGAAGATTTCTTTAAAATACTTTTCCCATTCAAACCATTCAGCCTTTTGTCAATACCTACCAGAAAAATTCCCACACACTGTTGCAGAAACAGAACTATAAAATATTGTGTTTGCTGCAATCGAGGGACTTGCCCAAGTCTGTGCTGCTTCTGCTTTTTATCTTCTTCCTCTAGTTTGGAAATCCCCTCCTCGGCAATTACAGAATCACGGAAACATCAGGGTTGGAAGAGATCTTCAAGATCGTCTAGTCCAGCTGCCAGCATAGCAGCACCATAAATTATATCCCCAAATGCCACATCCAGGTGCCTTTTGGATACTTCCCAAGACAGTGATTCCACTACCTTCCTGGGCAACCTACTCCAATGCCTAACCACTCTGTCCGTGAAAGTTTTTTTAATATCTAATCTGAACCTCCGCTGGTGCAACTTAATGCCATTTTCTCTCATCCTTCCTCTTGAGACATGGCACAAGAGCCTGGCCTCCACCTCACTACAACCTCCTTGCAGGTAGTTAGAGAGGGCAATGAGATCCCCCCTGATCCTCCTTTTCTCCAGACTAATCCTAGATCCCTCAGCTCAGTTCCTTCATAAGACATGTTTTCCAGACCCTTCAACCTCTCAACTGCCCTTCTCTGAATGCAGTTTAGCACCTCAGCACCTCAGGATCCTTTTTGAAGTGAGGGGCCAAAACTGGACATGGTACTCCAGGTGTGGCCTCATCAGTGCTGAGTACAGGGGCAAAATCTCTCCCCTAGTCTTGCTGGCCCCACTATTCTTGTTACAGGCCAAGATGCCATTGGCCTTCTTGGCTTCCCATCTGGCTCATATCCAGCTGGCTGTTAACCAGCTCCCCCAAGTCCCTTTCTGCTAAGCAGTTCTCAAGCTGTTCTTTGTGCAGCCTGTAGTGATGCCAGGCATTGTTGTGAGCAAAGTGCAGGACCTGGCATTTTACTTTTTTGAATCTCATGCCATTTTCCTCAGCCCATCCATAGTTTGTTAGGATGTATCTGTGGAGACCTTCTACCTTCAACACTTCAACACTCCCACCCAGCTTTGTTTCATCTGTGAACTTACTCAATTGCCCTGTCCAAATAATCCATAAAGATGTTAAACAGATGTTTGCCTTAGGTGAGCACTCCCTCATGCAAACATGCCACACACACAGGCTTTACGTGTATTGAAGTCCCTTGATTCCTCTCTCCACCTTCAAATGCATTGGTTGGTTTCTGCTGAAAAGCCTCAGTATGGCCCTGGAGTAACTTCTGCAGCTTTTCCTTTGGTCCTGCAGTGCTCTTAAAACAGCCTTCTTATTTTTTTTATGTGCATCACAGAGACATATAGAATGCTATTGTGTGTCACACGCAACCTGTCTCATTTCTGAACTTATGACACTCAACACATTAATTAAGCATTCACAGAAACGCTGTAAGTGGTGACAATAATGTTCTTTCAGCAGTCATTTTGCTTTTTGGAACAGAAGCCTTTGACCCTTCTTATTTTTTGGTCACCACCCCTACATCTGGTTTAGTCGTAGGATCCAAAGAAAGAGATGAATATATATTCTTCTTTAAAGACTTTTTTGTGACTTGGCTTACTATTCTGGGTCAATCCCCAGGACTGAGTCACAACACCTGCTGTAAGAAGAGGATAGCTGTGGGCCATGTGATGTGCCAAGTACAGAGGAAGCAAGGGAACAGGGCGTAGGCACCTACCCGTAGGACTTTGGCAGTTCTCATCTGTGTTTACATTTTTATTGCTTTGTATGAAGAAACACCCAGTTGTTACTGGAACCAGAGAGAGAGGTTTCCTTTTCAATGAACAAGTTGTTGTAGTTGAACCAGATTTTGTAATCTGCAGGTGTTAAAATCTACCATATTTTTCTGAATTATAGTTGACAAAGCCACAAATTAGTGACACAAGCTCTTTTTCCTGAAAGAACATGCCTGACCAGTATAGAGACTCATGGTACAACAGCAGAAGAAATCTCTGTTATTATATATAGCAACAATATACAAATAATCATATACAAATATATGTCTGGGTTTCCTATCCTAATTCACAAGAGATACTGTACTATCAAAAACAATGAGAGGCTGTCACCTCCAGTAACATGCTGAACTCTATGTCTGTTTTAAATAGAAAATTTAGGGAAGATAACTGCACCTGAGTTGGCTGACTCCTTTTTCTATTTTCTCTTTAACTTTACTACCTATTCCATCTCTGTTAAGAGCATGAGATGCTCATAGACAGAAGGATCAGCCAAAATATGCAGATGGTAACTCACACTTTTAATGTTTGGATGCGTTGTATAGGCAGTATTAGTTGTCTGACCCCCTTCTTGTGGAAAACTCCTGCATTTAGCACCTTGCCATCTTTTTGGGATTCTGTTAATATTCTTTCCCTGTGCCCAGCTGGGCTTGGTGGCCTTCCCCTGTGAGACCTGCTTTGCTGGACTCTCAGCACTCAGCGCAATCTACCCTGCCAGCCCATACTCATGGTTTCACAGCCTTTTTGTTGTATAATCCCAAATCTGAGAGTAGGTGTATTGAGCCCTTATGAGTGGATGCTGGCTGTTTGCATTGTCAGACACAAATAGAGACCTATAAAAACTGTGGTTCAGACCACACCAGCCTCAAAGGTGTTGGTTTGAGTTAGGCTGCAGAATGGTTCATGGGATTGTGTGTGATGTGGTTATACAGAGACTAGAATAGTTTTCCCTGGCCTGATGAGCCTGGTGGTGCTGAAGGTGCCTGAGCATTGCAAAGTATTCCCTGGAGCTCTATCTTGTTAAACAGGGCATCTTTTCACTATTTGTACAGGCAAGTTAGCAGAGCAAAGATTATAATGGAAGTGAAAAGTGCTGGATTAAAAATCAGTTACAGGAAATGCAGAATGCAATTGTGATTTATCATTCAAAATCTCAAGCCATAGATCAGCTCAGTGACCCTTAAATGAATGCAGTAGCAAAGAGGTGTGACTTATAAATCAGGTTTGGACTTCATACATCAACTAGGCAGGACGTAAATCCATTGTTTGACAAGATATGTCAACAATTCAAGACATAAATAGGATGATAAGTATTTTCTGACAAAGGTCATCTTGGGTGTAGCCAGTGCTCAGTAAGAACAAGGGGAGGAAAGAGCAGATGGTATTCCTGCATTTGCTGTACAGAAGATGCTGAGGGAAGAGCTGGTTTTGCCACCAGGAGGAGAAGGCAGCACAGCCACCTCTGTGGGGAATGCCAGCCTTGCACAGCAGAGATCAACACACAGATCTCTTTGCTGGCCCTGATCCTGCTTGGCTGGGAGATGTAAGCTGTGCATGTGCAGTGCTGAGCTGAGCTAATTCGCTTCTGTGCTTGAATGTGGCTGGGGATTTCAGGTTTGTATTTTTGCAGAGAGCTCTGCTGTTCCACATAGGTGTGCTGGCTCCCTCCCAGCCAGATGGGTATCTCTGACAATGCTCTGTGCTGTGCTGTGTACACATGCCCTCTGCCAGCTACATATCCATTACAAGTTCTTGTGGAAATGCCAGGACAACTTAACACTCTGGATAAATAAATCATGACCAAATGACAGAGCCCAGCGTGACTGAGCTGGGGAGCAGGGCTGGATCTGGGCGACTGGGCAGGATATGGTGCCTCTGGAGTGAGGGCTAATCTCTTGCTGTAACTGAGCACTGTGACTTTTTCTGTTCTCCTAGATTTATTAGGCATAAGGCTGTTTGCTGCAGTTACCAAAAAAACAATTACTCACTACCATACTTAGCTGCTCTGGAGTGACTTGCTGCATTATGAATTCACTTAAAATGTGCCTCATCCAAATGCTTTTTGGGCACTTCCAGTCATGGTGATTTAACCACTTCCCTGGGCAGCCTGCTTCAGTGCTTGACAAGTCTTTCAGTGAATAAATTTTCCTAATATGCAATCTAAACCTCCCCTGATGTAATTTGAGTTCCTTTTGTCTTGTCCTATTGCTTGCCTTGGAGAAGACACCGATGTGGCCAATGATAAGATTTTCCCTGATGTCAAACAAAGTAAGGAAACTGTCAGGGACATGAGAGATAGCCAGCCCTGCTCAGCCCCCTGCAGCTCTCCCAGCCTGATCAGTGCCCAGGCCAGACTCCAGCTCCCCACAGCCTCTCCCTGTCCCAGGGCAATGAATTACAGAAAAAAAAGCCTTGGTGCCAATACCTGTGAATTCCACTATTAAAGCAATAAAATGAGTTACAAACAGTGTAGATTTGTCAGAAATAATTTGTGGCAATTTGCTGAATTTCTTCAGCAAGATGAGAAATCCCTTGCACAGATGAGGAGCAGTTGGTGGCGTTGGTTGCTGCCTCATGTCATGCAATGACAGCTGAGATAGGGAAACACATTCTGGACAAAATGCAGTTTGGAAATTCTTTGGAAGAGTATGCTCAAAGATTTTTTACAACTGATAGCACTGTCAAAACAGATAGGATCCACTTTGTGTCTACAGCTGCTCAGTATTTTTACAAGTGACCTAGAGTATGGGATAAAGAATATATCTGTGAGCATGGAAGAAGGAGTGAGGAGTAGAGGACAATGAAGGCAGGCACAGCGAAGGAAATCTGAACAAAGAGGGGTAGCCTGAAGTAAAGAATGCAGCATTAAACTTGGCTAGAAGCCGTTAAATAAGATAAAGATGGCTACAGGGAAGATAGCAGGCACATGGAGCACTGCAGGGGAACCACCATTCCAACCAGGACAACTTAACACTCTGGATAAATAAATCATGACCAAATGACAGAGCCCAGCGTGACTGAGCTGGGGAGCAGGGCTGGATCTGGGCGACTGGGCAGGATATGGTGCCTCTGGAGTGAGGGCTAATCTCTTGCTGTAACTGAGCACTGTGACTTTTTCTGTTCTCCTAGATTTATTAGGCATAAGGCTGTTTGCTGCAGTTACCAAAAAAACAATTACTCACTACCATACTTAGCTGCTCTGGAGTGACTTGCTGCATTATGAATTCACTTAAAATGTGCCTCATCCAAATGCTTTTTGGGCACTTCCAGTCATGGTGATTTAACCACTTCCCTGGGCAGCCTGCTTCAGTGCTTGACAAGTCTTTCAGTGAATAAATTTTCCTAATATGCAATCTAAACCTCCCCTGATGTAATTTGAGTTCCTTTTGTCTTGTCCTATTGCTTGCCTTGGAGAAGACACCGATGTGGCCAATGATAAGATTTTCCCTGATGTCAAACAAAGTAAGGAAACTGTCAGGGACATGAGAGATAGCCAGCCCTGCTCAGCCCCCTGCAGCTCTCCCAGCCTGATCAGTGCCCAGGCCAGACTCCAGCTCCCCACAGCCTCTCCCTGTCCCAGGGCAATGAATTACAGAAAAAAAAGCCTTGGTGCCAATACCTGTGAATTCCACTATTAAAGCAATAAAATGAGTTACAAACAGTGTAGATTTGTCAGAAATAATTTGTGGCAATTTGCTGAATTTCTTCAGCAAGATGAGAAATCCCTTGCACAGATGAGGAGCAGTTGGTGGCGTTGGTTGCTGCCTCATGTCATGCAATGACAGCTGAGATAGGGAAACACATTCTGGACAAAATGCAGTTTGGAAATTCTTTGGAAGAGTATGCTGAAAGATTTTTTACAACTGATAGCACTGTCAAAACAGATAGGATCCACTTTGTGTCTACAGCTGCTCAGTATTTTTACAAGTGACCTAGAGTATGGGATAAAGAATATATCTGTGAGCATGGAAGAAGGAGTGAGGAGTAGAGGACAATGAAGGCAGGCACAGCGAAGGAAATCTGAACAAAGAGGGGTAGCCTGAAGTAAAGAATGCAGCATTAAACTTGGCTAGAAGCCGTTAAATAAGATAAAGATGGCTACAGGGAAGATAGCAGGCACATGGAGCACTGCAGGGGAACCACCATTCCAATTGTCCATCAGTAGACTCAGCTGAGACACCAGAAGAAGAATCTGTGCCCTAAGGATGGTGAAACTGTGGAAGAGAGTCTCCCAGTGTGCCAGTAAATCTCCCTCTTGGGAGGTATTTAGATTCAAACTATGCAAAATTCTATGAATTTGACACAGGCATCCCTAATCTTGGTTTGGGAGTGGGGAACATGCTAGAAGGCAATTTGAAAAACTTGCCAGTGCTGAGTTTTATGATCCTGCCAAGCAATCTGGATTACTGTGCAACTGGCTGGTCCTCAGTATCACCTATCACACTGCCAAGCTGTCACCACAGTTTTGTCATTGTTGATTTTCTTTTTTAAGCATATGACTACGTTATCTAGTATCAGACTTAGCAGTGATTTTTCTTTCACTTTACTGGGAAAACAGTATATGTTTGACTATTTTCCCATTAATGACTGCTGAGGTCTAATGATAATTAATCATTGTACAAAGTAGTCATTGCTGCTATGCATTTCAGCTCTGTGAGACAGACGTGAAGCAGGTGCTAGTGTGATTGAAGTCTGGAACAATGCTAGCATAGGTAGCATAAAAGCTGTGTGAATGTTCCATGATGAAGTAAAACCTTTTGTTGTAGAACAACTAAAAATCTGGACTACAGTCTCATGAAAAAGGAATTATTGTATCCTAATTATACATATAAAGTACATTAGCCTAGAGCAATTATAACTTCTGTATGTATATTTTTAGACTTCTCAAAAATATTAGGGGATGCAATGGATTTAGCCTCAAAATGCTCTTCTGAAGTGCGTGATCAAATACTCTTGTTCTTAACTGTTCAAACATGAAAGCTTAAGGCAATGTGAGACTAGCACAGACCTTGAAATCACAGGTTCCTGATGGAACTTTGTTCATATTATCTGTGTCCTGCTCCTTTCCTTATATTTATTATGTAGTTAAAAGAGTAAAATGAAACCAAGTAAAAGGGAACACACACATACACAGAGTGACACTAGTCTGACTCTACGGGACAATCAATTATCTCACAAAAAAAAAAAAAGAAAAGAAAAAGATCATACTAGAAAACTCCCAAACTGGAATTTTGTTCTGTTAAAATAAATATTCTTTTATGTTCTAATGCTTGTGCAGTTTCTTTATGGATGATCAATATTAAAAAGCCAATTGCAATCTAAGGTGTGTCTAGGAGACTCTTGTACATCGGTGATATGTTCAGAAGATGGTCATGGAGCTCTAAATCCCCAGGTACAACAAGGTGCAGATGGGTCACAGCAGCTGTTTTCTTCCCACAGGCAGGAAGCTTTCTTTAGTCCCTTCAGTGGGGAATTGCTCCCCGGAGGAGGTGGCAGCTCTGAGATGATGGGCACTGAGCTCTCCCAGCTGCTCTGTGCTGCCCCGTCTGTGTCCCAGCACACTCCTGCCATGCCGGGTGCTGCTCACAGGGGCTTGCCTCTGCTTCTGCTCTCCTACTTTGTCTATACACAAATGCTTGAAACCAACACCTGGCAGTTTTATGTACTTTGTAGAACTGTGTCTTTTATTTTCTGTTTCCTGAGAGGAAGGTATGGAAAATGACACCAGTAAGAAGGGAGATGGACTGACACAGCAGAGCTGTGTTTGTAACTGCAGAGATAAGATTGGTTCATAATTCCATATTTATAATGCCTACCCTGAATCTTGTTGTTTGGGAGATTTTCTTTTTTTATTCAGGACATTTCATCTTGAACTTAATCCACTTTCTGAACATGACATATAGTTACAGGTCAGGACTTGGCTTTTCTAATGCTATCATATTAGTCAAGTGACTATTGTTGTTTAGTATCAGCCAACACTTTGAGTTGTCAATGTCCCAAATATGATAACCTGCTTCCTTTTTCCTGCAACATGTCACCCATTAGCATTCCAGCTGCATTACACACTGCCTTCAGGGATACAAAGTTAGGGCACCAGGCTCCCCTAACTTTAAACAAGGAGACCGTCTTGTGTCCTTGAACACTCAGTGTTCAGCAAGAAGAGTTAATAGAGATGAACACTCATCTGAATAAAAGCTTTCAGCTGGTTAAATTTATAAAAAATAGAGTCTCTTTAATTATCTTGTCTTCTTAATTAATTTGTCATTAAAAAACCTACATACTTAATAGAAATTGTGATTACTGAAATATTGTTTACTCACTGCTTACATCTTACCTCTGTATTTATTGCAAGCCTTCAGCCAGCTCCTGGTTGCTCCATGCACTGGACTTGTAACTTTGATTCTAAGGCTCCCCTCATATTACCAAAGCAATCATGATTTGGGTCATATAACGTAATCCACTGGAACAGAATAATTAGTTATTCAGTGTAATTTATATTTGTAAAATTGTTGCTTTGAAACAACAGTAAAAGATAAGAGAGACCAGAATGGAAACTATTTTCTGAAACAAAAATTCCATCAATTTGCTGAAGCGAGACATAGTTTTCCTTATACTTTTTCCAGTCCAATTTTAAAAATCCCAAGGGATATTAAGTAACAAATTAGACATGAGCTTCCAATATAGTGTGCCTGTGAAAGAAAGGTCAATGTGGTTTTGGGTTGCATCCACCAGGCACCCTATCATCCTGGATTGGAGCAGGAAGCTAATAATCTTTCTTTATGTGGTTTTAGGATGCAAAACATGCTCTTGCAATGCTGTGTTCAGTTATGGGCATCTTATTACCAGAAAGATATTGACAGATCATAAAAGCACAAGGGCTCAGGTCATTTTCATTTGTCACACAGTGTGACATTCCACCCTTCTCCTTCTCCCAAGAGAACAAAAAGCATAACAAAATTTGACTCCAGAAATATTTGTATTTATTTATTAGTAAGTTATGATAATAGATGCATTGTTCTGATATTATATTATGCAAGTTTAAGTAACCTGCCAGTCTTGTGAGAACAATTCTGAATCCTCACCATGTATAAAAAATGCAGAGTACTGTCCTTGAAGGTCCAAATGAGAAGTCTGAGATGATATTGCTATGTATTTCCTGCTCCAGAATGGTAAAACAATTTAGGTGTCCACACAGAGATTTAAAAGCTGATGCCATCTAGAAACCTTTCCAGGATTCCAGGAAGTCTTGGCACGCCCTGTAAAATGTGAAGAGTTTTTTCCATTCTTATCACAGGAATTACTATTATTTTAAAAATTTAGAAACCTGTAAGCACTCTTAAGCTAATCACACTTGTCTCCTTTATAGAGTATTATTAAAGTTTCTGAATTAGTAATGTATTACAATCTTTTGTGATTATGTGGATATTTTAATTTTGTTTCATAACTCAATGCCCAAAGAAAGCATTTCTCATTTTTTAAATTATAGAGCAGATAGTTCAGTAGGAGTTTTCTCATTAATTTTCTTTGAAAAGCTTGTGCAATTCTTGGGAGTTTCTTCAGCTTCTCACTGGAGGAGGAGCAGATTTCCAAAAGCAGCATAAGTTTTTGGGCTTTATTCTGAATTTGAAAATACTCTTTTTGAATCTGTCATTCATGTGGCTTCAGATATGCTTTCAATTATGTCATAAGAAGAATGAATACATTAAATATTTATTCATGTCTCAAGGAAGACTGTCACCTGGAAAAGGACACAATCCTGGCCAGAGTGGGGATTCCTTTGGCACTATGATCTCAGTGACACCACAGGCAGCTGGAGCCTGGGGGCAGCAGCCACCAGTGCTGCTGGGCTCAGGCAGCCCCTTATCCCTGTAAATAAACTCAGGGCTTTATAAATAAACATGGCTCAAGTTGCTTGGGATCTTTATTTGAAGATTGACTCGTATAACATCCCCTGTTACATATAACATGCAATACCTAAGGTAAGGCATGATCTATAAGTAGATTATGATATCCATCCTTACACAGTAATATGGACAGAGCTGTATGCACACCTACAGTGTATAAGATGGATAGGGGTATGTTTTATGTACAAAAGGAAAAGCTACTGAGGAAATGAAAACCTGCGACTCCTGTTGAGTTGCTCAGGCCTGGAAAACATCAGGTTGGTCAAATTTCTGGATTTCTGAGTGACTGCAGTGACGGTGCCTGGTGCTGGAGCTGTCAGAGGAGATTATTGCAGCAACTCCTGCTCTTCCATGAAAGTACAAAGTTATAAAAGTAGGGTCCTGAAATACAGATGCACAAGGCCTGGAAACATTGTAGAAAGGCAGAAAGTGCACTTTGGGTCCTCTATTCTGGAATGAAATTCTTCCTTATGTCTCAAAACCAACAATTTCATTTACAAAATCTGTAGTTTGGTAATTATAATAATTGTCAAGACTTTGGAAAACTGCTCAAAGCCTAACCTGGCATTTGCATGTTATTTTTCAGTCACATTTATTACCCCAGGGAGACTCTTTTTGTATTATATGATCCTGTTTACTGTGTGGGTGGTAAGCCACTGGAACAGGTTGTCTGGAGGACCTGTGGATGCCCCAACCCTAAAAGCATGCAAGGCCAGGGTGTGTGGGACTTGGAGCAAACTGGTCTAGTGAAAGGTGTCCAAGCTCATGGCAGGAGAGCTGGAACTAGATGATCTTTGAAGTTCTTCCCAACTCAAGCCATTCTATGATCCTATCCTGAGCTCACTCTTCCTTGGAAACAGTGCAACACCATATTTACGCTAATTTCTACTTAAAACCTCATAGATTTCAGTTTCTGTAATCTGGACATATTATTAAAGTCTGAATGGACTTGTAAAGAAAAAAAAAACCAGAAACATCTGCTGGCTTTTAATTTTTGCTCTATATAGACACTTGTTCTGGTTTCAAGAACATGTTTGGTTTCAAGGGTAGCCAAAAGATATTGAAAATCTTTAAACTTCTTGACTACAGTAATCAGCCTGGAGAACAAGGAAGTAAAAAAGGAGAAGAAAAAAAATAGGAAGTTGTCTCCCCTGTAGGCTGTTCTTCTGAGGAGAAAAAACCAAAGGTGTGATTATTAATTGTTTTGAGTAGATGACTCCCAAAGCACAAAGGTGCCTGCACTGCTGAATACATGATCCAGACTGGTGTCCCAAACAGAGACACTGGCATGTCATAAGCCCATCCTACAAAATACATCACAGAGAACATTTAATGCAAATAAGGTATAACTGGAATAATAAAGAAAAAATGCTGAGTATGAGAGCAAATAAGTCCAAATTGTAAGTAGCAGCTGTTAAACCAATAGAGTGATTGTTTATAACAATTTTCCTTTAACACACTCTGGTTAACACACTCTGTCCTTATCTCAACCCTTCAGGCCCCACACTGGATGCCAAAAAGAACTGTCATGGTTTTAAACCCAACTGGAGACAAAACACCACACAGACACTGGCTTAACCCACCCTTTCTTCCCCCTCTGCCCACCCCAGTGACATGGGGAGGAAAATGGAAATAAAACTTGTATGTTAAGATAAGAACAGTTTCATAATTGAAAATAAAGTAAATTGGGTCAGTTCAGGTCATCTGTCCCAGCTATGCTCCCTCACAGTTAGGGTTGGTTTTTTTATTTTTATTTATTTACCTCCTCACTGGCATTAGACCAGGAAAAAAGTCCTTGACATAGGACAAACATGACTTAGCAAAAAACCAAAACATCAGTGTGTTATCAACCCCATTCTCATTCCAAACCCCCAAAATAGCTCTGTAACAGCTACTGAGAAGAAATTAAATCTACCCTAGCTGAAAACAGGAAACTTCAAAGTGCCATAAATTTGGGAAATTTCCATTGGCACTGGTCTATGTATGCCCCATGGTACCTCAGGCACGGCGGTGCCAGCAGCCTCTCCGTCTGACAACGTGGTTCCACTCACTTGGTACCAGGCAAGGATGGTGTTGAATCTTTCTTGAACCATGTGCTGCTTAGCCATGCAAAAATCTCAGTGCCCTTCTCCTCTTCGTCAGACTTTTCTACCCCCATTCCTCAGCACAGTGAAAAATGAGACTGTCCTGCAGCGAGAGCGTCTTGGGAGCAGGAATTCTACAGCTCTCTGTTTATTGCAAAGGCAAGGCTAGCAAACGAGGATGTGCATCGCTTCTGAAATGTCACCCTGCTCGGCAAACCTCGGCCTCCCTCTCCTTGGCTCGCCCTTGGAAGCATGTGGGAGGATGCACTGCTGCCGGCCAACAAATGGTGGAGCTCTTGCTTTGAGAAATGGGGATGATAATTTCACTGCTCCCAACCCGATGCAGAAAGAGGAGCTGTCAAGACACGTATCTGTGTTAAACCGCGGGACTGTTGAAGGACTAGTTTTGTCTGTTTGACTGATGCCAGTGGAGAATAGAAATGCATTATGGCTAAAAAGACTAGTTTTTTTTTTATTTTAAGAGCAGCTATCTTGGAGATGGTGGCTAAAGGATGCTACTGATTCAACAATCTTCATATGCTGAAAGATGTATAAACTAAGAACTAAATGTAGCTCATTTGACTTTTTAAATTTAGGAATTATGTTTATGTATAGCAATTAAAGTTTTAATTTTTTAAAGACAAAAATGTTCATTTTATATTTTAGTTTTAAGTCCCAGAAAGTAAAGAAAAAACAGGCTGTAGATTTCTAATGCACTTTTTATAATATTGTCAACACAACAATTCAGATCACTCACTAGAACTTTACAAAATGATGCCAGAAAAAAATGGTACAAATAATAACTTTCATAGGAATATTCGTATGGAATATTAACTTTATTAACTTTAGGAATATTAACTTTCACAGGAGTATTCAAACCAGACGTTTTAGGTTTCCTAGAATTACTTTTTGTACAAATCTTTATTTAGATACTTTTCATAGATACATTCCTAAGAAATATAATGGTTTGGTTTTTTTTTCATTTCAAATGACACACAATCACTGGACAAAAAGAGTTGAAAAATAATTTGTCCCACACAGACAATGTTTTGGAACATAGGCAGCAAAGTTTTATGTGACTGCTAGAGATATTTTTTTTATCTTTACGCATAATGTTGCTAATACATATATTTTTTGGGAAATACATGTGTGTGCCCAGCTTTACATATACATCCAGTTACATCTTCCTGGTGCAGGAAAATATCCCAGATAAGCCTTTTCCCCCTGTCATTGCAATGCATACATTACACTGTCAGTGTCACAGCCCAAATACTGGCTTGTTCCACCCCAGCTACTGACAGCCTTATGGATTTGGGGCCAAAATAAGTGGGCCTGAAAGTGATGTTTGGGATAGAAAACCACCATGTGATAGTTAGTAAGACACTAATTATGTGGCAGATTAGCTAGAATATCCCGGCCTTTGTGTTGCATAATGTGCTTGATAAATTGACTGCAAATTGTTCCTCAGAGCAGAACCCCAAAACAAAATAGAAGCTGCACAGACCCTCAAATCCAGCCTTCCAACTTGCAAGAAAACTCCCAAAAACATAAAGGATTTCAGCACAATTTGGTTTGGAGCAGCTATACAGAAGCTGGACAGCCAGGAAATCTTTCCCCCTACATTTCTTCCTCTGCCATTCTTTTTTTCTTCAGGAGAGAGTGACTACTTGTTGTCAAATAATGCCTTCCTCCATTATTTCTCATCAAGAGCAATGGAAGGGCTGTTAGCATTGTGTCTTCCCAGACCCTAAAGGATTTACCAATACAGCTTGCTGAAAAGCCATTCTATTTGAAGGAGCATTTAATTTGTGCTTTAGTCTTACTGCAGGCCATGAACACAGGTGTGGGGATTTTTTAAGGGCTCATTTTTAAAGGGGCTTCAGGGTTCACAGCACAGCAGTCTTTGCCAGTCAGATAACAGTTTGCACACAGTGTATACCCCTGAAGTGACTACCTGGGTGATTTAGCCTGAGTGCTGATCTGAAGGTGACTGGAATAGATATACTTGTTTGGGCCTGTAATTGACTTGCCACAAAACAGTTTTTATCAATCAATGCACTTTAATTGTTACTTCTGTGACTGTTTCCTGAAGCAAAGGGGGAAAAAACGTTCTATAAATGTCGTGACAGGATTTAAAAAAAATTATCTGATGTTGCCAGCAAGCTGGGTGGGCAAATATAGAACTTGAAAATTACTGCTGAATCCTTTCTAAAAAAACTGGGTAGATTCAGAATGATGCTGCCACTCTTAAACTGAACTTGTGACAAAGATTTTAAATCATATCATACACAAAAGCAGCTTGGAAAGCATTTAAACTTCCCTTTTGCTAACCCCCCTTATATTTGCAAATCTAATGCTACAGCAGCATTCCCAAGTGGCAATCCCAGGCTGCTCTTAGGAGCAGCAGATACTGTGCTGGAGGAGGACTTGCTCTCAAGGGCTCTCCAGATTTTAGATGCTCCAAAATTTCTAATTTTTTCAAAATCTTCTACTGGAGCAGACTGCACTATGGTTTTAATAACTTCTTTTGATAGTGTACTGTAGTGATAAAATGCCTGAATTAAATTTCTCATCTTTTATAAAAAATGACTGAAATGTAATTCAATATTATAACAGGAAGGTGCTTAGTTGGCAGTGGATTTGGGATGTTCATTAGAGTCAGTGGCTTGGAAGGAGGCATTTAGATCCATTCCATCAGTTTCCATCTCTGCTAATGTCAGAAAAAGCCAGTCTAAATAGCTGTCTAGAAAGATTTTCTCCCTATGTTGCTGTGCTTTAAATTAGGTGATTATGAAGTTTTCAATGCAGCTAAGTGCAATTTATATGAAACTGAAGTATATATTATTATTTCTGAGGCTGTGTTGAGCTTTTGATTTCAGGTTGATGAATTATTTTAACAGTATTCTGCATATTAACTCCCTACAATGGATGCAAATGATTGAGAGATGGGACACAGCTGGTTAACTTGCCTACTGCAAGTTAACTGATACAGAACAAGTATATGTGAAAGCTGTTCAACTTCTGCCAGCCCAATATCTCTGCAAATATCTTCATGTATTTCTCACGTAGGAGTTCTCAGCCAGATCCATCTGCTGACAGCTGGTGGCCAGCACCAAAACATTTCTAGGCTATTAGGGTCCACAGAATCTTGAGACCAACAGCTGCCTTGAATTGTTCAGTTCTCCTTAACAGCAGGCACAATTTCCATTTAAATTTCTATTAAGCTTTAATTTCTATGGTTATTTTAGATTTCAGGGTAATTTTCCCTTTCTGCAATGTTGGTTTTGCAGACTCTATCCATGACTGTTCTGTCACAATAGATGCCTGCTGCTACTAAGCTAACTAGTTTGCAGCTGGCTTAGGTTTCTTTCTACCACAGGGCACTCTCTGGCTGTCACATTCGTACTGGCTGCAGTATATATGTACTGATAGCTATAGACAAGCTGGCACCATGCTATTCTTATGAGTACCAGCTATACCCACTGCTAGTTAAACCAGACAAAATTTCTCTTCCATTTGCCTACAGAAAGATTCATTTGTGCTCTCCTTTCACATCTCCCCTGGGATCATGCTGTTGGATCTCTTTATCTTCCCTTAAAATTTCTCTTTATTTGCTTTTACAGACACTTAACTTTTTTCCCCCTGTAACACTTAGGAGCAGAAAGGTAAAGCTTATGCAAAAGCTCATTCAAGGATGTTGATTTTGAAATCATCTACTTCTTGAGGGGATACCCTAGGCAAATTCCAGGAAAGTTAACCTGTCAAACCTCATTAGCTCTGCTTTTTCAACCCTTGATACATCTTCCTCTAGTCTCTTCAACATTTATTAACATGATTCTCTTCATAATTTTTTTCCTAAATAAAATATTCAGGGCTTGATCTTACACTGAGGCAAAGTGGGTAGCATGCTCCAGCTGAAAATGCAGCCCCATACACTGCCAAAGAAAAGATTAATTGGCAAAGATTTCTACATGCAATATCAACACTGAGGAGACATAAGCTAGCTTCATACATATATCTAGTCTGTTTGCTCTTTATGCTGGAGAAAATGTTACTGTAATTTAAGACCCTCAAAACCAGAGAATAAAAAAATGTTCAGCATGGGCTGTATAAACTTTGACACTGCATTGTTGAAGATATTGTTATTGTACAGACTATTTTTCAGAAACAGAACTGTGTAAATAGTATTTCCTATTTTCACACTCTCAGCTACTCTGCATCTTTGTAACCCACATCCCAGAGTACAGCTTTTTACTTGTTTCTCATAGGGTCTCTTGCAAATAAATATTCACAGATAGTGAAAATAAAAGACAAGGAATTTGTCTATGCAGGTGAAGAATGTTTTGAAACCTCATGAATGTTTTCATTTCCAAGATGAACAAAAAATTTCTGACTGATGCTCATGGGCTCTCCTTGTAAAGTAAACCTCAGAAATCCTTTACTCTTCACCAAGGTCTATTGAAAAATGAGTGAACTTTACAGAATTTATCTTTATTTAACTGATCTGTTGTGAAGGCTAAAACATAAGTTTTCTACATATTGAACTTCTGGTTAATTATTTTTTACATGCATTAGCACTAGTAAAATTAATCCACATTAAGTGACAGTGATGTTAACTCTGTCCTGATTTAGTGGCAGTTATTATCATTCAGTATGTCTAGGCAGTATTCCTGGGAGAAATCCTAGGACAACATATGCTTGCAACAGCAATGGGCAGTTAAATACATTGTACTACGATTATATTTTATATATGTGTGGAGAACTTTTCATCAAAACACTGCATTATGATTGAATACTGAATCATGTTCCTGCCAACAAGTGATGCATCAAATCAGTATGATTACAGTCAGGATTGAATCAGGAAATGAACTGTCAGAATCAATTGATGGTTATCCTGCTTTTGGAAATTTGTAGTTGCATCAGTCAGAAATGGACTTGAAAATGTGGGCCAATAAATGTGAATGAGTTTCAGAAGATAAAAAAAATCACAGATCTGAAACTAAACACACTCTCAGAAATGTTGTACAATTTACTTTACTATAAGCTGGTTTTAAATGCATTTTTAGATTAATAAATCCATCATGTAAATCACCAGCATAGAAATGGGAAAAGAAACACAGCAGAAAATTAATAGATCTTGCTTCTCAAATCATCACAAATGAAGATGGGTTCCATGCTTCCCAATGCAAAGTCTAATGATCCCAAATCCTGTTAAGGTCTAAATACTCAGGTACTTGCCAGAAGTCTATGTAATAGATAATTCTAATTCTAATAAGTATTAGAATATTGCCAGGAAATGTTACAATGCCTCAATGATTCAAGGCATTATAGATTTTTTACACAAGGAGGGAAATTAAATTAAAACACCATCTGAAGGGGGACTGTCACTATAGGACACAAAAGAACACAAGCACACCACCATTTTCAAGGTGAAGGAAAAAAGGGAAGTTTATTTTCTGACTCCAACATTTATAGTTTTCCAAAAGTGACAGTGGATTCGAGGGTGACAGTGACACCTCTCCAATGACACTGGTCAAACCAACAGTCCATCAACTTTCTCCTCCTCCATAAAGGAATGCAAAACAATCAGTTGTTTACAGAAAGTGTGTGAGAAAGTTCACTACAAGAATGTCAACATCAGAAGGCTTAGAAAATCTTAAAAAACCAGGGTGACAGGGGACCTCCTCTCTACTCTGTTGTTTCAGCTGAACAGAAATACAAGGATGAGGAAGAATTTCCAGTGTGTCTTTGCAGCAGCAATCTCTGTCTCCAGTCCTTGTTTCAGTCAATGTGGTAGCTTTCTGAAGTGCAGAAAATTTCAAGCAGGCCCTTCCACACCCTAGAAAGGGCAGTCTCTGGGACATGCCTAGCTGGCATCCTGCTTCCTTCACCAACCTCTGCTGTGCTGGCTCCTGTGTCAGTCCTACCCCTCTTCTCTCCACCACATCCCACTGCATGAAAGCTTCTCCTCCTGAAAAATGCTCTAGTGCAAGGGCAAGTGGGATTCTGCTCTTATAAATAAACAAAATTTAAGAACTGAAAGCAAGAAAGTAAAGCAGATACTGTCCTTCAAGCTAGGCAAGTCCTTTCTTTGGGAGTATGCCTGGTAGTGGAGATACTGCTGCATCCCCTTCCATCCAGAAGCTCAGGGGAGCCCTCACTTGCCCTTCTCCATCTTCCATGAATTTAGTTCTCCCACTCATGCTATCAGCCCCGTGTTGTTAACTGGTTCCTGTTAAAGTGACCTGCCTTCAGCAGAGGCGTTTGGTTGAGTCCCCATGGTTGGAGGTTTTCAAGATGAAGTTGGTCAGGTGCTAGATAAACCTCCTCTGTGCTCCCTTTCCTCTGAAAGGTTGGACTAGATGAGCTTTGAAGGTCCCTTCCAACCAGGGCTGTTCTGTAATTCT
>NW_005054311.1:4199847-4242914 GCF_000277835.1 Geospiza fortis
TGCTCATCTCAGAGTCATGAGATATGGAGATGAAAGGTTTTAGGAAGTGGAAGGAGCTTATTTCATCACCAGTCATTGAGCTGTCCTGCAAGAAAGAAACTGCTGCTGCATGGCTTGGCAGAAGCCCTTATTGCTTCTTCACCTGGGCTGCTGAAAGTCATTCAAGGGAAAGCCAGAAGAGAGGGAGGCTCAAGCAAAGAGCTTGATGGGCCAGCTGAATGTCTTAAGTAGGGAAGCCACACGGTGAAGGAAGGGCATGTTCTCAGAACCTGGCCCCAGCAGAATTAACACTTTTGGGAATCCAAACTCTGCTATGCAGACACAAGCTTGATGAGGAGACAGCTCCAGGGACTAGGTGAGTGATGGGCCCTGCTCTGGTCCTGCAAACATGGAAGCTGCCTTGTATCACTGACCACCTGGATGTTATTTGGATGTATTGGTCCTATGTTGATCTGAGTACCTTCAAAAAACAGTGAATCACCAAAGCACCAAAGTGCAAGCATGGTCCCAGGGGACAAAAACCCCACTACTTTTTGCACCAGACTAGGATTGAAATGATCTCCTGGTCTAACTATAACTCCTCTGCATGCCAGCAGTGTGCCCCAACCTTCATCCCATATGTCTGTAGAGCACAGTCATCCACTCCCATTGGTGCTGGGACATTGTCTTCCAGAAGGTTAAGCTGAATGGCAGGAAGAAATTTGATACCCTGGCAGTTAGGACATCTGGCTGGAAGCAGGAAGTCCTGGAATTTGCTAGCTTTTCCTTTGATAGTGTATATGTTTTATGTTAGACACCAGTTGGATAAAACAGAAATGATTGTAGAGTGTGTTGGAAGGGAGAGATCTATACCAAGCAGCATGACATTGCTGAAAATATAGGAGTGAAAGAGGAAGGTAGTAGAGGTAGCAAGTGTTCAACACCTAACTTGAACTTTTCAGTACTATCATCATAAATCTGCCACTTTTGGCTGTGTTAAGCAGTGTTACACTGTTTACCATCCACAGACCTTAGAATATCAGAAAAAATCAGCAAAACTAATGTCTGGATCTCAAAGACTGTCTATTGAGATCAACATAACAATTGCCAGGAAAGGGATTTAGGACTAATGTGCTTGAACAGTATTGCCTCTCCCACTGCCTATAGAACCCGGTTACTTATAAAACATGGAAAAATCCAATGCAAAAATTAAATATTGGTGGAAATATTTAGAGTTTCTCAGATTTGAGTAATGACTGAAATGTTTGTGTAGGGGGAAACACCTGTAAATAGATATTTCAAATAACAAAAATGAACATTGCAACAGGATTTACTGATCATCACAGGAGATAGATCCTAGTCTTAAGTGTATTAGGAGCAGGGCCTTTTTGCACATTTTCCTGTATCCTCATAGCATAAAATGTTTACATGACCCAAGCTAGTTAGACTAATTTTGTTTTTTTCAAAAGCAGCATCTTAATATTTTGTTTCCAAATCTTGATTTAGATGACCTGCTGAGTAATCTGATACTCAGACTAACTCTTTTAGAAGCTCGCTTGCTACTATGATGAAAAAATATGTATTGGGCTAAGTTCTTCAGTTCTCCAGTTCTCCAGTTCTATGACTGCTTTACACATAACTGGTGAAATGGGACCAATTTCTCATGAGGATTATTTGTGGAGTTATAGGAGGAAAAATTAGGGCCAAAGTAGAAAGAAGATAAGGATTTGCAAATCACACCAAGGACACCAATTTTGAAGTCACTCTACTGACTGGAAGCAGTCTTGCTGACTCCAGCTGAACTCCTAAGAGTGTTCCAAGGCATTGCTGGACGTAAGTGTTGATCAATAAATCATCATTCAACACAACTACCATAACATGACAAGCCCAAAGGAAAAAGCACAACTTAAAAAGAAGAAACTTTAGAAGAGAAATATTTATTTCTTTCATTGTTAAACTGTTCAGAAGTAATTGAAATGTGCAGGTCTTCTATTTACATTAAGAAGTAGAAGCTTCCACCCCAAGAGTTGTTTCAGTTGTTGAAAATTAACAATGTTGAACTCTCAACCAAAACCCCTCAAATACATGATTACTTGGTATTATAAAAGGTGTGTGTGTATATATATATATATATACAGATATTTATGTAAGGGTTGGGATTTCATTGGTATGGTGTTTGACCACTGAGTATGGCAAGAGCCAACCACCCTCCTCTAATCTGCAACATGAAGACAAGAACAAACACTGTTTTCATTAACGAGTGACTGGGGACTTATTGCATGACCAAATTACCACATTAGCCAAATATCCATAAATATATCCATAAACATTCATGTCTGCATTTAGCTTTAAGTAGATGAAAGAAAACTGGAATTAACTGAGCTCAGAGTGAAAAACAGGTAGGGGATTAAAATCACATTACCTGCTTGGGCTGAATAGCAGATTCTGCACCACCAGAAATGTGAGTGATGTGCACAGGTAAACAAGCCACCCCAAACTCCTTGGTGGTGCTCAGGATACCACCAAGATTTACAAGTGAGACATCCTCTGCTCATTTCATGTGCTAGCCAGGTTCACATAAACTAACTTGGACTTGGACATAACCCTGTGAAGAGAGGCTTGAACCTGGCTTACACTGATCATGGAAGACAATTTAACCATAAGTATTCTGGAATGGACAGAGACAGGGAAGGGAAATGGAGCAGAGAAGAAGGGGATATTGCAATATTAGCTCTGCCACTTCTTTGTTGGGAAAGAAAGGACTACACCACCCTCAATGCTTGGAAGAAAGCCTCAGTGCCGAATTTCAGGAGAAAGGTCTTGGTTATGAACACCAACTGGAGATAAACATCAAGAATCCTGTGAGGAATAGGACTTAACTTATAGCCTTCCTACCAGCATTGCCTCCCTCAGCAGCTGTAGCTTCTTGTGTGGTGTGCTGGTTTCTGCAAATCCCATTCCCAGACTCTTTAGTTTCACTGTTTTCTGCAAAGAACCTGGTTCTGCCTAGTTCACAGCTGAGAGCTTCACTAGGCAAAACTGCCTAGAAGCTAAATGCTGCAGCACTCAGCATCCAAGGGCCCTTGTGAATCAAGCCACAATGTTTTCAAATAGAAAATCCGAAGATACACTCCTTTGTACACATTGAATATTGATCTGATTTCTGAAATTGAAAATGCACAACCTGTTCCTTTCAGATGAAATATCTGCTCGTGAAATACTGCTCTTTCTGAATAAACAAACTGACTCCTTCTCTTCAACACTAAGTTTGTGGGAGGAAGGAGATTGCTTTTTTGATTTCTGTGACTCATTGATCTACTTGTTTACAAAGTAGATACTAAACTTAAAATTAAAATATCTAGTAAAAAAAAAGAACTTACTAATAATCCTAACCCTAAAAACCTCTCCTCTCCTCTCCTCTCCTCTCCTCTCCTCTCCTCTCCTCTCCTCTCCTCTCCTCTCCTCTCCTCTCCTCTCCTCTCCTCTCCTCTCCTCTCCTCTCCTCTCCTCTCCTCTCCTCTCCTCTCCTCTCCTCTCCTCTCCTCTCCTCTCCTCTCCTCTCCTCTCCTCTCCTCTCCTCTCCTCTCCTCTCCTCTCCTCTCCTCTCCTTGATGTGTTTTCTTCCAGTTGGTTTATGGAAAGAAAATTTTTCTACTCAAACTTTTTTAATAGCAATTCTTTAACCAAGCCCGGTTCCAAGTGATTAACAGCCTTTATAACGTAGCCACAAAGCCTGTATGTTTAGAAAAAGATTATATATTTACCCACTGAGAATAAACACTGAAATATTTATGGCAAGACATAGAATCATAAGTAGCTATTTCTTGTAAATCAAAATTTAACCCTCTAGCAAAAGTAATTGCTTTACCACTATATTTCAATTGATAAAAATAATTCATAGAAGAATTAAATATTATGGCAACACAGTATGAATTATGTGTGGATTAGCTTTTAGCCAATTCTCAAAATAAAAAATTGGAAAGTTCTAAATGTGCTTTACATACTATGAATATGTTTTTTTTCCTCAATATAAAAAGAAACAGAATGTTTTTTTCTTCATTAACATTTCAATTCAATAAGGCCAAATATGCCATGAAACCCTGTGTTCTACTGGATTTTTTATGGAAATAAGTTTATTCTTCCTGTCTTTGTCACAAATAGTATTTTTGAATGAGAATTTCCCAGCCTATAAAAATTTATGCTAAATTTCCCTAGTTATAAGAATTTATAGCTAAATTTTTAGCTATAAGACAGAAGTCCACCTTTTTCTTTTACTGAAGTCAAATTTAGAAACTTCCATCTTACTTCATAACAAATTAACATTAGACACAGGCCTAGAGGAGAGATCATCACTACTTAAGATGTCCTTAGTTTCTACAAAAAGACAGGCAATTATGTTTACCACAGGAAAAAATGTTTTGTATTCAAGTCTTCCCCAGCCTTGGGTGCAAAGGTAAATGAGTACTATTCGCTCAACTTTATGGATTTGAAATGTAAAGCTCTTGACAAAATAAAGACCAGATTCTTTGGTTACACTGAATAAACCTTGTTACATGAATAGATACATTCTTTTTAGTGGGATTTAATGGTGAATCATTACTCATTTTGAATAAAGGGGTAATGAGTACAGCAACCATCTGTCACAATTTCACTTCCCACAGTAGGGATTAGGCATAAAATTGTGTTAGCAATTTTGATATTTCACCTAATGTAATGGTCAACTCCGGGCATAACACACAATTTTCCAAAAAGTGGCCCAGTAGCCAAAAAGTTGTTGTGCCTTTTCTTACAGAAATTTAAAACATCACTCATAAAAAGAGAAGGTATCTGTAAGAACTTTGTTATTTGATATAAGGCACACAATACTCTGTGCCTTTTCCTATCAAATCTGTTTTCATGCAGAATGAGCTGGAAGACTGATCACTATGACCTTCAGTATCTGTGAAATGGAATCAAATCCATTGAATTTACAGATATTCTGAAAACACACAGGATTTTAGAAATGTTGTCATACTTTGATTATAATTCTTGTCCATTTGTACATAGCTACAGTCTCTTTTCTTCACTTTTGAGCTAGAAATCATTGCAGACTAAACTAAAAAATATTAATAGAGAGCAGATATTACACCTCTGGCAATGATCCTCAGCCTCCTATTGTGGAGAAGCTGCAGGGACTACAATAATGAACTGGACTCTAGGTAAAGTTATGCCAATTTCATGATATCAAATGTTGTGAATCTGAGCTTGAAATTGAAAAAAAAAGAAGTGAAAAATTAGTATAATTGTTTCCAAACCTATTACTTTACCTTCTTTCCCTTTCCCTTTCCCTTTCCCTTTCCCTTTCCCTCTTCTCTTCATGAGGGAATATACAGTCCCGCCTGCTTTTGAGATTTACTTGTGCCTAACAGATCTGTTCTAACAGGCTCTGTTCTCCATCTCCACAGTTCATCCCAAGGCAGGGTAATCCATAGGGATTGTATCTGGAAAATGCCCAGCTCAGGACTCCAGTGAACCTTGGGGTGCTGTTCCTCCCCTTCCCTTCATTGAGTGAGAGCACTTCTAGGTGCCAAACAAAAGAAAGGCAGAACTGCCCTTCCTAAGCAGTCTAGATAATTGCTTCTATCCAGAAAACAGACATCTGGAAAATGAAGTGTTTTTCCTCAAACAAGCCTAGTACTCATTAAAAGAACAGCATTTCTTCTGTGGTAGATGCTGTCTTCAGAAAGAGGCAAAGTGTCAAGAAAAATCCCAAGCTTGTTAAAGCAGAAGTGGGTAGCATACCTTAGGTGAAGATATAGATGAACACAAGTTTCTGAAATTCTCAGTTTTAGAGAATTTGGACTTAGATTGTTCCTTTTTAGAAACAGGACATCTGTGAGATCTGGATTCAGGTTCAAAGCTGAGCGTAGGAATGCCAAAAATAAGCTAAAGAGAGTCTAGAGCTTGGGCTTTGATATTGTAGACCAGAAGGGTTCTCCTGGACAGCAGCCATGTGAAAGATGGTGTGTCCCATGTTATCAAACGAGAAACCTCCCATGCTAGTGAGTAGAGTAATGAGCTTACACTCAGGGGGACTTTTGCAAAAGCAACGGCCAGTATGAGAAAGAAAAAGAAAAATATGTAAAATTGCCACCTGATCCTACCAGAGATCAAAGAATTCCAGCAAACAGCAGATACTGTTGTGCTTTTGCACTTGTTAACTGATTGCACAAGAGGAAAGACAAAGGAGAAAAGCTTAGTCTGGGCATCTGCTTCTCTGTGAACTGTGACAAAGACATGAAGAGGCATTTACTTGTTATCATCAGCCCAGGGAGAGCCATTCTGAGAATAGAAATGCTAATCATCAATCTCCCTGTGCATGCAATGTCTCTGTTTAATAGCTGATAGAGCGTCTCCAAAGGGCCTTTTTTTTGCTCTTTGTTTAAAATGACATATAATGGACCTGGACTTATCAGTGTCTCTAAATGCATTTTCTGTGCTTTATCCTTACTAAGGGATTTAGTCCGTTCTAATGAATATGTGCAGAATTGATTTTGAGCTTGGTATAATTTAATCCATCAATTTAACATTAAATTAATATGCGAAGGGGGTCTCTTTGTGGATGAAAAACAGAAGGGGAACATTCTTATTAATTTAAAATGGACTTGAGAAATGGAAAGAGGCTGCTGCTATTAGTATCTGCCACTGGGCTTAACCACTGGTTAGTGAGTTGCCTTGTGTGAACACTGCTAAAGCCACAGCAGCCAAGAAATCCCTGGTACACGCAGAGCCTGGAGCTTGGGAAGCTGTTGCCACCTCTCTGGGAATCAAACTGCTGAGAGATGTCTTGCCAGGAACCCTGGTGGTTGAAGGCTCCTCACCATCCTCCCACCCAAAATGGTTTACTGCAGACCATGGCTCCCCAGACAGTTTTTCACAGGGAAGAGGAGTCCAAAGCAAAGCTGTGTCCCAAATGTTGCTAAATGTTTGTGTCTGTGATCAGATTTCACAGCTGACTCCTAATTCTTGAATTTGACAAATTCTGAATAGGAAAAGATATCTGGAACAGGATGTTGTGGAGTATCCTCAACCAGCACAGTTTTAAACAATGCTTTTAATTCACCTATGGTGATCTAACAGAACTCACAAAGATGGCACATAGCAACAGATAAAACATAAAAATTATTGATATAATTTTTAACAAGGAGATGCAAGAAGGGCTCTGGGAGCTGGAGCAAATTTGTTCAGAGCAGCATACTTTAAAATATCTTTATCAAAGAAACATTTTAATCACTCCTTTATTTTCCTTTGGATAAAGTCAGACTTTCAGGCCAGTTAACTGATCTATCAGAATTCTCATTTTTAAGCAGCAGTAAAATACTAGAAATGCTGCAAGACTGGGAGGAAGCTGCCTTTCAGCTACTGCTGAGAATACCCAGGAGGTTCCTTAGTTTTGCCTTCAGCAACACTTGGGAGCCATGTGGTCAAGACTTGCTGAGCCTGTGGGTATTTTTCAAAGTTGCTGTTAGAATCCTTTGGGATTGTGGTTAGAGAATAAAATTTTTGACTGTCATTATATGAGATGACTGTATCATCTGCCTCTATCTTTTAAGAGCACGGGTTCCCAAGAGCAGGAAGGTGGCAACAAAAGCATGCTGGATCTGATCCAGGAGACCCAGAAATACTCCAGATAAATGTAACAAGCCAAGTCAGTAGTTTAGAACAGCTTTCATGTGAAGGGAGACAAAAATAAACTAGGCTTCCTAGGTTTAGACAACAGAAGATATAATAAAAAATAACAGGGAAAAACTATTGGTTTATCACATCAAAGTAACCCATCGACAACCAAACTAAGGTATCAATAAGAATTTAAAATAAATGAAAGGTTTTTTCATAGCACATAATTACATTTTAGAATGTATTGCTGTAGGGGATTGTAGGAGATAGAGCTCAAGTTCAGAAACATACTAGGAAGAGTAGTGAGCTGATTTGTGGATATGAATATTTTAACCAGAGGTTTGGCTGCTCAGGTACAAATGATACTGTAGAAAAATTTAGGTTACTGTTACACTTTGTACAAGGCATCTTTTCTTTTATCAAATCATCAGGGCTTTTTTCCTTATGTGGCATTTGCTGATTTGCAGCAGAAGTATGAACAGCTGATAAGGAAGGAATGCAGATTCCAGGGTGGGAATGCACTGATAAGTAACGTGAATCCTGGATAGAATGACTGGATGGTCTTTACCTCTCTCCTAATAATATCTGGATGATTTATCTTGCAGTATTACCATTCTAACACAATAAACTGTAGAAAAAACTGATTTATATCACATGTAGATCAGGAAGATGCTTTCTCTTGAAATGATTTGACCACATTTAACCATTTTATCTGTTCAGGTACACATCAGAGAACTGTCTATGAGAGAGCACCAATGAAAGCAAAAATTGGAAAGCCAACTAGAGTGGAACAGATATTGCCTCACCAAAGCCAAAGTACACATAGAAAAAAATGTGAACAGCAGAACAAAATGGTGAGTCTTTGTCAGATGAAGCACCTGTTGCTCACAGAGTACTGCAATTCACATGGAGAAGGAGAAGGAGAAGGAGAAGGAGAAGGAGAAGGAGAAGGAGAAGGAGAAGAAGAAGGAGAAGGAGAAGGAGAAGGAGAAGGAGAAAAAGAAAAGTGATCAGAAAGGAAGACTTTTCCCTGCCTACAGCTCCTGTATACAGCCCTTAACACTTGGCACTTCTCATCAGGACTAGTGTTCCTTGGAAAAGGCAGATATTCCAGCAGTGTTTCTCATAGCCCTGGACAAGGAGCCTTGTTCTAGCAGCTTTGAGTGGAGGGATGTAAACCGCTCTCCGTTCACTCCCTTTTCATCACAGCTGATACATACTCAACCCTGAAACTCCAGTACTTCTGGAGGTGAAACAAATGTGCAATGGTAGCAGGCCTTCTTTTTTTGGTGTTTTTTTTTTTTTCTGAAATTTCCCTCCACCACCATTCAACATGTATGTTTAAATGTGGCAATAAGGGAATGATTCATCTTCCTTGCAGAAATGGCTACAATAAATGTTTCTGGAAGACAATTTTTAGCAGACCCTTTATGGTTTTAAATATATTCACTAGTTCCTTGCAAAAAACAGCTCATTACTTCATCACCTAGAGTGTACTTTTATCATTGCAAAATTATTCTCCTGTTGCAACTGTCAAGAGCTGCAAGCACAAGCACAATACTTGCACCCAGTTTGGCCTATGATTAGCTATCATCACAGCTGCTCAGATTGGTTTAGGTTTTGGCTTTAATCCTCACAGACATGGTAGTGTCTTGCCAGCAGACTTGCTAGGGCAGTAAAAAATCCCAGTATGTGCACCCTGCTCTTGTGCACTGGCCATTTGGGAACAAATCCAACATCACTCCAGCAGCAGAGACGTGCTACAGCTGGGGCACTGTAGGGAGAAACACTGACAAATTTCTTCTGCCAGTCCCAGAGATGGGAGGAAGTAAAGAGAGAATTTTTAAAAATCTTTATGACACCTATGTCGTCTTCTGTTTTCCAAAGGTCTATTGAGCCCACCTTTCAGAGGGAGAGGAAGATCTGGAGAAGGGAAGGTGAAGAGTTTGGGTTTAGTTACAGGGAACATCTGAGGCCTCTGTTTGGTACCTGGGGAAAAATGTCAACCAAAGCTGACCAGACAGCTGTGGTGGCTTGCAACATTCAAAGCTCTTTGCTCTGCTGAGGACTTTGAGTTACCTCTCGTAATGGTCCAGTCCATTAAATCTGACCAGTTAGATTCTCTGACAGCCTTTGGCACAGGACTGTGACAACAATATTTTGGAAATCTCAATCCCTGCATCCTTGGGATAGCCCTAATCTCAGGAGTTTTGCTCCTTCAAGGAACTCCACGAACTGCAGATTCCATGGCTTCTCTTTGCAAGGGCTGAGCCTTTCACTTTGCAGTGCTTTTATCCGTGTATTTGCCAATTCTAGTCTTTCATACAATACCTTGCAATTCTTCTTGTACAAGTGTTGGCTGTTGTTTCTTGGATCAACCTGGAATCCTTTCTAAAACCTGATGCCATGTTTGTCAGCTTTCACTTGTCTGATACTGAGGTAGATTTAAGCATAGTTTATTGCATCACAGATAGGACAATATTATGCTTATATTTTCTTAGACTTCTGCAGTGAGTACTGTCTACTGCTGACAACCTTTAATTAGTTATTTTATTGATTTGACAGAAATCTTTTCTAAGTTTCTTCAGAGTAAGGGTACTCCTCTTGCATGTTTCCTGAAAAGAAAGGTTGTCACACTGTCACACTTTTTTTTTTTTTTTGGCAATGAACACTGAAGCAGAGAATATTTTTTCTTCTTGTTCCAATCTCATTTTCTGAATGCTTTGATTGAAAGGTGATTCTCTGGTAAGCTCCCTGCTGTAGATATTTGAAAATGTTTTGAATTATTTTAATTTCTATATATGTGTGCTATTAATTTATTATTAATTAAATCTAGTTTCTGTTAATGTTGTATTTCAAATTATTTTGTCCTTCATTCATTTGGTCACCAGAGCCGAGGCTCCATTTTAATTTGGTTGTTTGAATGTCAGTTCCAGTTATTGAAGAATTCCAGTTTAGTACCAGTAGTCCTCTTACTCTACTGTTTTTTCATTCTAATTAGGAGTGGGAGAATTTCCTTAATAGGAGCTTATAATCATACTGTGATTTTCTAATAGGAGTCTTTAATAATACGGTATTATTTTCCCCCATAACATAATATTAAAACTACTTTTATTTCTATTTTTACCTATTCTTTCTTCTGTGCAAGTCTGTTTTTCACCATGAATTCAGCATTTTTCCCTGAATAAATGCTGTTTTCACAGATAGAGCTGTGCAGGTAAGTTTTAAGTAAAGTGTCTTTAAAAGGATGACAGCATGGCATGGGAATCACAGAGATGACAAAGCTTTGAAAACAACTGGGAAGAATCCCTTTTGAACTGCAAAGGTACGCAGTTCAAAATGCTCAAAGGGTAGCTGATTTTCTTTTTTTCCAGCCTTGCTGCCTGAGTTCACTAGGAGAGGAAAGCAGTGGCACTTCCCTGTTTTTCAGGGATGAGATTGTGCTTGAAACCAGGTACCTAGAGAGGCAAAGCTGTAGCATGGAATTGCTAAAAATCTGTAAAATACTTGATCTCTGGAGACATTATTTATGGAAAATTGGTTGGTTTTTTGGTTTTTTTTCCAGAATGCCAAGAGTGAATCTGATGAAGGATTTACCCTGGAACTGTAAGGCATTCTGCATTTACTGAAAGTCATAGCACATCTCCATCTGTGGTTGAGGTGCTGGAAAAATGGAGGCTCCGTCATCTGTGCTGGGACAACACTGAGTGAAAAATACAGCTGAGAGCAATCATGGTAACTAGGCAAGACACATGGTGGAGTTCTGCTAGGTAGACCACACCTTAGATATTACACTCCAGCATTGACCATTATACCAAACTTATTGGCAGCCTTTCCAATTAGCAAGACCATGCAGCCATGGAAGATTTGTTATAGTGCAAGTCACTCTGTCTCTAGCCTGCCGAGAATGTGTTGTGGGTGCTAGGAAGAAAAGCAGTTGACTATCATGGCTTATCTCAAATTCTGCCTCACTATTGAGAAGAAAAATATGTCACCTGAGAAGATCCATATGGCTGAAGAACTTTGTAAAAAACCCATAATGCCAGATGCATTATCAGGAAGCCCCTTGTCTGAGGTATGGGAACAAAGGTGCCTACGACTCCAGTGGATTTGACCTCAGAACAGCCAGATCTCAGGAGAGTGGCTGGAAGCTGGCTGACCCAGCAACCCAATCAGAAACATCACTGGCTTGTTCAGTGTGGCCATGAGGCTTCCAGTGGCTTCCAGTGACACTGGACCCTTTGTAGTGTGGTGCCCACAGAACGGAGACTGTGCAACCAGAGAGCCACTGATGAAGCGGTGTCCGTTCCCTCCCTGCCCAGTAACAAAATCAGAAGGAATGGTTCAAATTTTTGCAGCCTGGATGGTCTAGTGGAAAGTGTTCCTGCCCATGGTGTATTTGGGGGAGTTGGAACTAGATGATCCTTAATGGATGAACCATTCTATGATTCTAAACTTCCTCGCAGACTGTCCCTAAAATTGTCTTTTCATTTGGTTTAAACTGTCAATGAGCCATCTTGAAGGATGCACATGGTGACACAGGTGACACATGTACCACCAAAATAAATCTTAGAGCTCAGTCCTTTCTGCGAGAGGGGATGAGGGGCCATAGTTTGAGTGGCGCACAGAGGGTTTTCTGTGTTGTGGGGAAAATAAGTTCAGAGCATTCTATAAATTATTGAAGAGAGTAACTGTTTAGGGAAGGAAGCTGGATTTGAATGTAGATGAGAAATTGTTTATAGCCCCAAACTGTAAGATTAGCTAAAAATATTAGGTGTTTTGTAGCCCCATGCTTTAATAAGCTTTTAAAATACATGTAGGTTTTTAATTATTTTCTGCATTCAGAAAGGCTAGAAACAATAATCTTTTTCTTGTCTCCAGGAAAGAAAGGAAGATCCCATATGACTTTGCAGCCTCTGTAAGGGGAAGCTTTAAAACCAAAGCTATAATGGAACAAAAAGGAAAATCACAAGTTGGCAAGGCTGACCTTTGATCTAGGAGAACCAAGATTTACACAGATTTCCTCCTGACCTTGTGGCAAATAATTTAGCCACATAGGATAAAGCTGGCAGAAAATTGACAGGTCACTGAGAGAGTCCTCCAAACTGCAGACAACTACACAAGATACCTCTATTAACATTTATTTCAGACTCTTTTTTAACATTATATAGGTGTTTTGTCCTCCACAACTCCTATTAGAGGGCTGTTCCAGAACCTTGCTTCTCTGGTACTTAGAAATCTTTTTCTAATTTCCAGTCTAATTTTATTCATGACTGGTTTATACTAATTTGTTCTTTGCCAACGTTATCTTTTTCTTAAATAGCTCATTTCCTTCTGTGGCATATATCCACCTGCTGAATTTATATGGCACAGTCTAGACTCCTCTTGCCTTTAATTTTTCCAGGCTAAAGAAGACAATTTCTTTTGTATTTCCTTTCGTACTCTAGGGTGCCTGCTCAATTTACCATCTTTCTTGATCCTTTTTGCACTTTTATGTGCTTAAAAGTTTCTTTTTTTTTAACCACTAATTTTTTCTTTTTTATTCCCCACTGAGTGGTCAGAAATATGTATGCTAATTTGTTTAGGATCTCACCAGGGCCTTATATAATACATTAATATTTAAATTAATATTTAAAACTATTTGGCTTGGCAAATTACAATTTTTCATTCTTTCCCTGTTCATGTCATAATGCTGAGAATCCTGGTTTTGAATAGTACAGTTAAGTGGAAGTCCCATAAAATTATGAAGCCATACTCTGGCAATAATAGTGCTATCCTTGGAAGTAGCTTTGTTCTAAAAATCTGCTACAGAACCATCACTTGTGTGGTTACAGAGCTAGATATATACCCTGGTGAAAAAATATAGAAACTTAAACTATTCATCTATTTGGAATGTCTTTGATAGAGCATCTTTAATGTATATCCTTTGATTCTGGTTGCAAAACCAAACATTAGTAGACAACAAGAATTAAAAGAATGAAGAGAAGTGATTTGGCTTGGTCTTTAGACTAACTGATTGGAGAAAGGTGAACTAAACAAAAATGACTTAACTTTTAAAATATTAGGAGAAAAATGTTTTAAAATCCCATTAACATGAATACAAATGCCTCCTATGTTGCATAATGCATTGATGCCACTAAATTTTTTTACAGACACAATCTCTTTTCAAAATTACTCCTTGACAAGAATTTTTGATGTCATCACCTTTTAATGGAATCTCCAATATTTACTCTATACTAAAAAGCGTAAAAAACCACGGCTAGTACTACATAAAACCATATTTTATTACAGCAAACAACTAGGTATTTCTTTTTTTCAAGATTTTTGTGTGAAATGGCAAAACACAAGACATTTGAGCCAAAGGGGTTTAGTGAAGCCGTGCTTTTGGGGAAAAATGGTGAAAAAGGCTAGAGAATTGCCAAATAAGAGGGACAGTAAAAAACATTTAGATTTAAAATCTAAATGCTTTAGATTTTAAAAACATGAAGCATTTAAAATGTAAAGCATTTTCTTTTTTTATTGAAGAAATAGCACAAAATGTAAGGGATGATGGTTGTAATGCTTCCTGTGTTTAAGAAGACTCATAAACTGCAAAAATGCAACTCCCATTAGTATATAAGGACTCTGAAGGAGTGGGAAGGAGATAGCTAATGAATATCAATAAAGACAACCACATCTCAGTATCACTTTCTTTTCTAAGATAGCTTTTATGTCTAGATTTTGATTTAGTTTGGTTTTTATTTATTTTTTGTTTGGGTTTTTTTTGGGGGGGGTAGAGGGCAGGATGTTATTGATCTTTTAAAGTCTTAAACTTTTTAAAGTTTCTTTTTCAACAGATGCACAGTCATCTTTAAGGGAATTAAAATAGTCTCTCCTTTGTCTGTAACTGGATTTTAAAGTCTGCAGGTGAGCAGAAGCCTGACTGACTGAATACAGCATCAAACCTAGACACCCCTGTGAAAGTTTAATGCTTGGAACACATAGGAATGATTGGTTTTGCAGCACCCCCTGATATCAACATTACTGGTGCTGAGCTGTTCTTAGTGGTCTCTCTAAGGAAGGCTGAGTTCAGGCAGAGGGAAGAGACACTGCCAGGGGCCTTTGCATAGGTTAATCTAATTATCCTGCCAGATTCCATCATGGCAGAGAACGTGGGGCTCTAGGAGGTTTTAGATAATGATGAATGAGAGGTTATATAAGTGAGTATTTCCGGAGTCAGTGGAAAGTGAACCTTTTTTTCCACATGCAGCGTGTGACAGCTTAGATTTACCTATAAAATTTGTGAGGACACTGATCATCTGCCAAAATGAAACACAGCAGCAGCTCTGGGAAAAAACTGTTTATATGGAGTCAGTGAGAAGACTCAATATGAAGGATTTTCCCTGCTGTCCTGAGGTACTGCCCACTCAAAAAGCCATCTCCATGGAACGATAACCCAGAGACCAAGTGTTCAGAGATTAATATCAGAGTCCTAGCAGGATCCTGAGCAATATATTTAAACAGGAGGACAAAGTCTGTCACTATATCACTTTAATTCTGTCTTCCTGCTTATGACTGGCAGGACATTGGCTGTGATTACAGCATGGTAAATTGAACGGTCAGGTGACCTTCTTCAAAACCCAGAGGACTCCAGGGTAAAATGTTTGCATTGTAAACCAGTTGTACCTCATTAAGTGAGTGTCATGAAACTCCTCCAATAATAGAAAAGAATGTCCCACCCTGATGTTAAGGAATGCTGTTCAGTGACTGAGAGCCATCTGGAATTCATATTTCTGGCTGAAATGGACAAGAAATCACCATGGCTCATCATAGTGAAAACGAGATTGCTTTATTTGGCTTAGAGGGAGAATGTCATTGCTCTGTATTCGCTGTACCAGTGTGTATCTTAGAATCCTGGCCAAAAGGCAACTGAGTTGTCTCACAGCTACCATGACAGACTCGAGCCTGTGAGAATCAAGGCCACTTCTATGTAGGCTTCATCGTCACAGACGTGAGGTACTGTGGCAAACACTTACATACTGAAAGGTACCACTCATAGCAGTCCTGCAACTATTTAAGGTGTAGTCTGGTCTGTATCTCTATAGGAGAAGAGCATTTGCCACCCCAGGAATCTTACTATTGATTCTCAATTTCTCCAAAACACTGAATCACAAGTACCTGGACTGGGAATATCTACTCCTACAAAGCCACAATATCACTTTGCCTTGTCTCTGCAATTATATTTCAACACTCAACTTTCTAACACTGTCAAGAAAGACTGTCAGGGAGGCAATAAGAATTTACCTTCGCTTTAGTGTCTTATTTTTTACACCTGATTAAATAGGACAGAGTTGTATAAGGGGACATGAGCTACATAACACTGGGAAGTCTTTTGTAGTCTGAATCTGAGGTTAACAAGGTCCTGACAGCCTGGAGGAGTTTCCATCAGTGTGCATCTGCCTTCCAAGCAGGCTTTGTCCCCATTAGCCTTGTTTCCAATGAGTCATAATGGAGACAAAGAGTCATCTAAATGCTGTTGCTCTATGATCTCTGTCTGCAAACGTTATGGCATGCCTGATTTTTTGATCAAGCCATGCCCACAGAGCCAAACTCCTCATGCTTTTGCTCTTGGGACATGTTTTCATATTGCAGCCTTCCTGCAGCAGTAGCTCAGGAAGGCACATTTATCTGGGGATTTTCTACAGGAATTGTCAAAATTAGGGCCAGGTTTAGATGCAACTACAGGCACACAGAATGATTGGATCTTAAAGCACAAGGGCATCCTTGTTCTTCTCACTGACAGCTGGGCACAAGATATTGCTTGTAGTGGCAGAACAAGGGGGAGTGGTTTTCAACTGAAAGAGGGCAGATTTAGATTGGAGATAAGGCAGAAAGATTTTTCTGATGGGGGTCTTGAGGCACTAGAACAAGTTTCCCAGAGAAGTTGTGGATGCCATATCCCTGGAAGTGTTCAGGTTCGATGGGGCCTTGAGCAACCTGGTCTAGCGAAAGATCTACCTGCTCATGTGAGGAAGCTGAAAGCTTCTACTTGAAAACCATGTTAATGGTTTTCAAGTTGTTTGATATTTTCCTTTTATACAGTAGAATTCTAATATGATGTCCTCAAAAAAATATAGAATCATAGAATCACAGAATGACTTGGTGTGGAAGCAACCTTGAAGTTCATCTAAGTCCAAACACCTTGCCATGGCCAGGAACACCTTTCACTTGATGAGATTGCTTAGACCCTCATCCAACGTGGCCTTGAACACTTCCAGAGATGGGCATATGTGTCTCTTGAAAATTTTCTCTTTAGAAGCTTGTTTTAAGTTCCTTTTCAAAAGCCTTTTATTTTCTGGAATTCTGAGGCTTGTTTGCTCTGTGGGATTTTGAATTTGAATTAATTACACTGTGGGCTTTTTTTTGTCTTGTTCATTCTCTGACTAAGCACCAAGAACAAGTCATCACTTTGTGTCCAAAGTTCAGGAGACATCATGCTACTTACACAATTCATCCAGTTTGCAGAGAAGCAAGTGAACTCATAAATTATTTCTAAGGTGTCTCTCTTTAGAACTTTCCTAACGTTCCATAACACATCAACTTTCATGACCATGCTGATAGGTTACTTGTACTATAGTTCAATACTATATGATTTTAAAAATACGTGGAATTAAATTCCTTAGGTATATGATAATTAATTATATATTTAATGACTTTGTCTTATTAACTCTACACTTTAAACTTGGAATGTCACTCGCTCACAAGCTAACTTGAGCTATATCTGGCTAATTACAAGAGCCTACTGGCATTTCTTCTACCATGTTGTTTTAAGTTTGTCAGCCCTGGTTTATCTCCCTCACTTGCCTTAGATTTGTATAGCAATATGTCATATTTGAGCTTAGTCTAGTTGTCTGTTTTTATGTTTCCTAATAAAAAGGTACTTCACTGACACTATTTTTTAAATTTTACTGATTTAGGTCTCTCTTTCCCCCATGTTTACAGCATGTATCAAGAAGAAGGGAATCATTCAGGTTGGAAAAGAACCTTAAGAGCCCCACCGAGTCCAGCTGCAAACCCAGTACTGCTAGGTCTACCAATACCATGTCCCTAAGCGCCACATCTACGTCTCTTTTCAATACCTCCAGGGTGGGTGACTCAACCACTTCCCTAAGCAGCCCTTTCCAGCGCTTTTCTTACATTGAAAAAAAAATTCCCAATGTCCGATCTAAACCTTGCCTGGCATAACCTGGCACCATTTCCTCTTGTTCCATCACTTGTTACTCGGGAGAAGAAGCCAACCCACACCTTGCTACAACATTTCCTCTAGTTGTAGGGAGGGATAAAGCACTGAGTCTCCTTTTCTCTAGGTTTAACAACCCCAGCTCCCTCAGCCACTTCTCATAAGATGTTTGCTCCAGCCCCTTCCCCAGCTTAGCTGTTCTTTGGACACTCTTTTCTTCATGTTCTTCTTGGATTACTTCATGTGCAGACAATATGTTACCCTAAAAGGGTTTTCTTTACCTCTCCTGGTATTTCCTGCCCACTTTCCTATAATCTTCCTAACTTCCCCTATTGCTGTATCTGCCATCAAGTCATTCTGGTTTTTTTACTAGAGATGGAACTTATATGGGAAAAAAACCATGTTTGTAAAAACGGTGTTTTATCTGCAGCTATTCCCTCTCCAGGTTTATTCTGATTCCTAATATTATTTTGCTGCAAAAAGTTCCTTAAGTTCTGAGACTAAAGGCTGTTATTCACTGAAGACACTGAAATACACAGTCCATCAATAGCTCCAGGGCAATTTTTCACAAGAGGTAGTTGTCTGGAACATACTTTTTCCTCTGTCTCTTCAGATTTTTTATTTTATTTTGGCAATTACATGAAACATTACTTCATCCCTTATTATTCTCTTGCCATTCCTAATAGGCTGTGTTTTAATTTAAAACAGCAATTTACAATTCAATTAATATATAACAACACAATTCATTGTAATCACGATGCGATAAATTTGTGTTTTAAGTAATTTTTAATGCTCATAGCAGCTGGATCTGTGAAGTGTGGAAATAGCTACCATTTTTCACCATGTGCAATACTGCCTGCGCGAAGCACCACTTTTTAATTATATGACCACCAAAGCTCAATGTAAGGAAAATGGAGAAACTGTAATTGCAAAAGAAGAGAATTTTTGCTTATATTATACAGTTAATACGGAAAAAAATATAAAAGTAATAGCAATGCATAATTTAAAAAACTGATATAAAGGTGAATTCCCAGATACAATCACTATTGGAAGACATGTTTTGGGTTAATGGCTTTTAAAAAGTAAAGGAATAGGATTAATTTATCTCTACCAACAAAGAATTAAAAAATTATTACATCTGACTAGAAACTTATTTTTAATGCATGATTAGTTTACTGGTGGATGCTTTTTGCAATTTCTTTTGTGACAGACATGTACTTTTTCAAATTTCTGCATTTCTTAACTATGTAGAGAAAAAAACTCTCAGAGGACTAAGTTGATAATTTCTCTGACTTCAATGAAACTATATTAGCTCCAAATGTAATGATAACCTTTATTTGTCTGTAGTTTAGATGTTAAATACAAAACATTAGATGTCACCTGGAAGAAGGATATAAATCCTCTTCCAAGTTCTACTTGAAAAGAGGAGGTTGACTTCTTCAAGTAGATCCTCTCTTCTGCTCCTACCAAAGTCATTTGGACTTGCTGTGATCACAAGCTTTTGCCACTAAGAAATTAAGCAGGAAGAGAGATTTTCACTCCTCCGTCAATATTTTTACTCTTTAAATCAGGACTAATTCTATTGTATTGAAAGGAATTCCACTGGTGTAATTGTAAAATCATGAAATAGCTTCACAATTTTTTTCCCCTTCTACCTAATGGAACATTTTCATAGGGGTTTTCTGCAATCCTAATTTACTTCTAAAGGAACTTCAGTACAACAACTTTCCTTTCATTTCCCATCCCATCAGTGGGCCCTATGTCACTTTGCTCCTGGTCACGTGGAGAGTACTCATCAGAATTAATAATTTTGTGCTTGAGGCTTACAGTTTTTGAAAATGGGAATTAAGTTGCTTTCACCAACCCTTTATTTGATTTAGATTCTTTTTTTTTTTTTAACTTAAAAGCTTAAAAGCTTTTTTGAAGCTTAAAAGCTTCAATTGTAGAAAAATGTTCCCAAAATTATGAAAGATCATACATGCAGAAAAACCCCCAAACCACCCAACTGAAAAAAACCCCTCAACCCAAACTGGAATAAATTGGGATATATACCCCCTCTTAAGTTACTGGAAAATGAAGATATGTCTTAATTAATAGAATGCTATGATGTTCACATTTCTGCAGGTCAATAGGAAAAGAAAATATGTAATTTTAAAACAAAAAGAAAATATCCTGTAGACAGAAGAGAAGATACTGAAAATTGTCAGATTGGAATATGGATCTATGAATTGGTTTTCCTCAAAAGAAACATTTTTGCATGGGCCATTTCAATACTAATCTTGTATAAATGCATATAAAATAAACATCCACATTCCTTTATGACAATCATTATACCATTTGTGGAAAAATACAGTGTAAATGAAATGTGAGGCTTTTATTATTGGAAACTTCTCTTGTATCATATAAGTCCATTTGAGTTTAGAAATTGGATGTACATTGAACAGAATCAGGACCAGGACCCCAAAAATGTTAATTTCCTACTATTCCTTATTCAAATGCAGAGATAACGTCTGTGGCAATTGCACCACAGACAAAAAAAAAAAAAAAAGCTGTTCTTTTATGTTATTACTGGCTTTTCAATTCTTACATTTGTCATTGATATATGTGGCATGAAAGTAAAAACTGCATACATAACATAAAGGCTGAGTAAATATACATTAAGGAGAACTAACCCATCAAGTGATTTTACCCTTATCTGCATTTGCAGGTTGGTTAGATCCATCAATGTATGTACAGCCAAACTCTGTAATTCCATTATAGAGGTAGGAGGAAGAATGTGGGAGCCTTTGAGGTGGCACCATGCATCGTATAGTAAAATCCAGCAAAGTTTCATTTTCAAATATCTGGCGGAGAAGTGGCAAAGTATCTCCAGTAATTTTAAGGACATTTTCCAAATGTTTATTTAGATAAAAGATAGATAACAGTAAAACTATAAAACCTGCAGCCAGATAACTAGGTTTTATTAATGACCTGCCATATACCGTGGCCGGATAATTAAAGTTCTCCCTTCCTTCTAACCCCCTCCTCCCAGAGAAGGAGAGAGTGGACAAATTTATTTGATAGTTTGATAACCAGGGGACACTGGTTGAAAACTATTGATACAATCAGGGCCTATTCAATTTGCTCACGACAGACACTCCTATCTGCTAATTTCACCTGTGAATAGTTAATTATGCCCCGGATGCATATGGTCGAGCCATTAATAAAATTTGTCTGTCATAGCTTTCTGTATATTCCTTTTTTGTCATCCTCATGTGCATTTTATCTATGGGAATCTTTCCTGCTTTTTTTTCCCTTTTAACATTGCACAAGACAGATGTTAGTGTTATTGGTATTTCAGCAAGGCTACGTTATAGATGGCATGCAGCAAGGATCAGAATTGCACTTTTAGCCTGTAAAAGACTGGGCCTGTGTACATAATGAAGTTGCTGAAGCATGAATGATAATGGAGTTCTTAACCATTTCACATTTTCAAGCTATGCTTAGGGAATTTGCTTCCAACTAAACAAATGCAAGGGAAAATGTGTTGGACTTTTTTCTTTCATTCTTTCTTTCTTTCTTTTTTTTTTTTTTTGTTTATTTACCAGGCTCATAAGGATTTTTACATGTACAGGATGGCTGTTTTTACTTTGTTTCCTTTAAATCTGGCTGCTGTCCCTTTCTTAAGACACTTCTTTGGGTGAATGTAGGTATCAAACCCCAGATCTTCTCTCTCCAGTCATCTGAATTTAATAAAGTGAATATTGTATGCCAAAGCAATTTGCTTTAATCTCTCAATGGCCTCTCAGGACTTAGGAAAATTCTAAGCTTCACATCAAATTTCCCTAATTCTGCCATTTCCTCCAGCTGGGAAAATTTTCTCCCCAGTCTTCCCTACGTTATAAAGAGACTGCTTATTTAATCAGAAATAATTTGTTTATTCAGAATACTGCAGGTGAGAACAGGCTGTTTTCCCTAATGTCTCTGAATGTAAGTATGTAAGGAATGGTAACAAAACTATGAATAAGTAATTTTCCCCCAGCTTTTGCTTACTATTTTTTATCAGACTGTTTTGTTCACTATCCAAATGTAGTCCTTTAAAGTTGCAGTGGGCTGCTCTCTCCTTTGAGGCATCACTTTTTTTACGGATAAACCCTCCTGGTTTCTTTGTCCAGCAGTTTTGTTTCTTCCCTGACCTATGCATTGCAGTAAAGCCTTGTGCTCTTCTGCCTTGAGAAGATGAAGGTGGAGATGGTCACCGACAAAGGACAGACTCTGGGCCTTGCTGGCCTCTTCAGCAACAGACATCATTCCAATACTGTCATAAAATGTAGCTATACCTCAAGAAATTCAACAGAGGATCTCCCAAATGTGGTATGGGTTGGAACCTGGCCTCAGAATGATTGATGAGTCTCAAAACCTTAACTTCAGCTTTACTTCTTAGGTCTTTTGGGCCGAGTCCTCAGCATGATAACTGTGATTATCATGGTGTGGTTTTCTTACAATTCTTTCCCTCTGTTAATCTGCATCAAGCCTGATTGAGTTTTGAATCCTTCTTCCCAAAGAGCTGAGCTGGCTTCACATATTTTATGTTTCATGAAATCATTCATTACATCAGAAAAATAAATGATCTAGAGATTCTTGCTACCAAGTTTTACCTTGGGGTATTTCTCATGCCTTCTTTTAAGTTTTCTAAGAACTCTCCTTGAATGTAGTAAGCTAAATGAGAAGGAGAAGCTTGGATATTTTGCTCCTCTCACATTTTGCTCTTTGTATTGCCCAGTCCCACTGTGTGACAGCGCTAGATAATCTGGGAAGGTTGCTTTGCTGTGGTCTCCACAGGATGATCATCAGTGGAGGTGAGCAAAGGGGGAGCTGGAGAGCAGCCTTGGGAAAGCACTGTTATTTCTGAGTGTGAACAATGCTCACAGCGATGTAGTTAGAGTCAATAAGCATTATCACAGACAAAAAACCAGATGATTACATCTGCCTGGAGTCTTTAAATGTGATTTTGGAAAAAAAAAATTGCATTTAAAATGAAAAGTTTGGCAAAGTAACCCAATTCCGATAAGAAATTTTTTTCCATCAATTAAATGGAAACAGTGACTTGAAAAAAAAACCAAAAAGAAAAACCCCTGGAAAATTTTAAAAGCTTCTTATTTTCTTGAGTGGAAATCTGCTTTTATTAAAGAATTATTCATCTCAAGTTGGATCGTGAACAATTAATTGACATTTTAGTGTGGTGGCATCTTTGTTTAAATTTCAGAACCTTAACAGGATTTGTAACCAGTGACACTCTGAATTTTCACCCTGAATATTATGCCAGAGTCCATTCAGGATATCTGAGAAGGTGGTCTCGTCTCCACGGGTCAAATTGTAATGCATGATCCCACTTCTAGGAATATAGTCCCATACAGAAGGAGAAAAGGAAAATTCAGCCACTATATACTGGGCACCACAATATAAAAACTCATTAAGCTATTGAAGAGCATCCAAAGGGAAGCAACAAGGATGGTGAGGAGCCTTGAGGGGAAGATGTGTGAGGAGCAGCTGAGGTCACTTGGCCTGTCCAGCCTGGAGGAGACTGAAGGGAGACCTCATTGCAGTCTGCAACTTCCTTGTGAGAGGAAGAGGAGGGGCAGGCACTGATGGCTTCTCTGTGGTGACCAGTGACAGGACCCAAGGGAATGGCCAGAAGTTGTGTCAGGGGAGGTTTAGATTGGATATTAGAAAAAGGTTCTTCATCCGGAGGGTGGCTGCACATTGGAACAGGCTCCTCAGGGGAGTGGTCACAGCACCAGCCTGACAGAGTTTAAGAAGTGTTTGGACACTGCTCTCAGGCACATGGTGTGACTCTTGGGGTGTCCTGAGCAGGGTCAGGAGTTGGACTTTCAATGATCCTCGTGGGTCCCTTCCATCTCAGGATATTCTATTATTTTTTTCTATGATTCCCAGTAATTGCCCTCTACCATCCCACTAATTTCTGTGGAACTGCTTTGGTTCCTCCTACTGTTGCTGCTGTTGTTTTGGGGACATTTTCTACTCAATTCCTAAAGGCTCCTTATCAAGCCCTTTTGTGATATGGTGTTAACAAGAAAAATCCAAAATAATGAGTTGGCTTGCTAAGAAATAATGACTTTGGCTTTAAAAACTATGGGGTTGGATGAAAGAGAAATCAGGAGTTCACCGACACCTCAGTTTTTGAAACTCTAGGGTGAGTCAAGAACAAATTGAATTTCTTTTCCACAGCATAAGGCACAGAAATGTACTTGTTTAAAGTTAAGGCTCATAGTGTCCCAACCTGTACAATGATGGTTCTGCACTGGGTTGAGGTCTCAAGAAAAACAGGTCTCCTGTGTCAGGTTCTCTTCTTATCTACCCATACTTTACAACCAAGGTAGATGTAATGACAGTGAGTTAAGCAGAAATTTAAACTGAAGGTCAGATAAAGAGCACTGAAATGTGCAGCCTTCTGTGGCTTTTGGCAGATGCTGTTCTGTTAGTTTTCAAATTTAAGTCCCTCTTGATTACACACACACCTTGATTACGCTGATTTGGACCCAAACATTATGTAAATATTGGGACAAAAACTCTGTGAACTTACATGATGCTCAGGCAGCTTCAGTATTTCCTTATGGCCCCCAGGTAATCTTACAGAATTTTGATATTCATCATTCCAGACTCCTGGCCCAAGCCTAGACTAAGGGTTTTTTATATTCTTTCTAAATGCTTTGCTGAAGTTGCTACTGCTTCTGTATACTGTAGATGGAGATCCTAATAGGATACTTTCCATGAAAATGAACCTGTTCTGTGAAGCCTTTCTAGTTCAGAGCAGTCTTATTTGTCAAAGCAGAAATATGGGACCTTGAAGAGACACAAACAAAATTATGCAGCAAAATATAAACAGCTTTTGACTGAAGGTAGAATAAGTATATTTTTATTTTATTTTACTTTTTATTTTAGATGGAAAACATTCAGACAGCAAGTAAGAGTTGTCGGTATTTTAGAGGAATGAGGAGTTAATGGAGGAAGGAGTGAGACTTCTCTCCAGAAAGAGTCACAGGCATATTTTAAGGCCTCATAAAATGAAGATAAGTCACAGACTGTATGGTCATCATCTTCTCTGGCTGAGCTCTTTAAAAGCTTGTACTGGATAAATCTCCCACTGGATAAGTTTCTGGTGCAGACAAGGAGTTATATTATGCCGGAAATCTTTGGCCAAGGATTCATCTAAATTGTCCATGTTGACAGACAAATCTAAGCTGAGTCCAAGAGGCAAAAAGGCTCATTGGCTTCTCATAGCTGCCATAGAATTTCAGAGTGTTAAAACCTTGAAAGCTGGTCCTCTGCCTGGTTCCTTGGCATGGAGAAAAGACTATAATCACAGAAATCTCTCTGCGTCTGAAGTCAAAGCTAGTGGAGGTAGAATACCTCATGAAGATACCTTGTATCCCTAACCATACTAAATTTACTAATTTACAACTAACGTGGCACCTTACACATCCAGCTTACAGAGCTGAACAATTACCTTCCTTAATTTTCATTGTTCAGAAAAACATATGAGGAGTAACATCTTACCTGTTTTATGCAGTTTTTGTCATGGTTGTCCTCTGCTTACCAGGCTCCCTGGATGCTCCATAATTGTGCAAAGTGTTTACTCAGCCTGGGCCTGAAAACACTGATAAATGCTGTTGTCTTCAACTGAGTTTCAAGACTGCCCTTCAATACACTTCCCATGACATCACCAAGATGCAGAGGAGGGACAGGGGTGTGGCACTCACATTCTCTGAAAAATTCCTTCGCCCAGGATTTTTCTCCTGGGAAGATGAGAGGCCTCAGAGAAAAAACAAAACAATTCTTATCTCATTTGCTTCTCCTCTGTTTTGCTCATGTGGAATGTGTTTGGAGATTGTTTACCCACAGGTGATTGTTTCATTGGATTCTGGTGTGAGTTGTTTTCACTCATTGGCCAATCAGTGCCAAGCTGTGTTGGGACTCTGGAAAGAGTCACGAGTCTTCATTATTATCTTTTTAGCATTCAGTAAGTATCCTTTCTGTATTCTTTAGTATGGTATAGTATAATATTCTTTAATATAATATAGTATCATAAAATAATAAATTAGCCTTCTGAGAACATGGAGTCAGATTCATCATTCCTTCCTTCATCAGGGCACCCTGCAAATACAATACAGGGGATGTTCTGAGGTCACTTGGAGCCATAAGTATGAATCTCTGATACCTGTTCTCATAGTTATGCTCATCTGAGTAACAAGACATTTTTATACATGCATATATGTATGAGTGTGAATATATATATATATGTGTGTGTGTGTATGTATGTATATTCACCTTGTTGATACTATCAATCTGTTCAAAGTCAGTGACTGGTAATTTTTCAGTATTTCATAGTCATTCAAAACTGCATTTAATTACATTGACCTATTTCAAAACCGTCTTCCCTACCTCAATTGTGCGGTTACAAAGAAGGTGTCTTGAAAACACTGGAAATGTTTGAGTTCTCAAGAAAAGGTTTTTGAATATTTCTTTAATGGAAAGTCATGAGTATGGAGTTAATACCAGCACCCCAAATAATACATGTACAGAAAACCTAAGGGTCTTTCTTGAATAATTGGACTGTTTCACTTCAGTAAGTTGAGAGTGTGAGCAGGAAGTGCACAGAGGAAAATTCACTCTAAGTGTCTAGAATGACGTATTGAATCCTTAAGACTTCGAGGTCAGTAGATGGAGATAATGAATTCATTCAACATTAGAATGGCCAGAAAAAAATTTCCAGAAAGAATATGATCTTGTTTGTATTGTAAGGAGTGTACTGTGCAAGGCTTTCCTTTTATTCTTTGGCAAAAACAACATTTGCACCTTTATAATTAGACAAATAACTGTTTTGTCTGAAGGTTTTTTTTTGAGGGAAGGGGGTTCTTGCTTGTGTTTTGAATATGTATTAGTGAGAGAAGGATTTTTTGTAAGTTTTCTGGAAACACCTGCTCAGCACTTAGCTGTTATCAAGAGACAAATAGTATTTCTGTTGAGACAGAAATAAAGAATAACATAGAAAGCATTATCATGTCATTATATGAAACATTGCTGTACCCAGGGACAGTGTGTGCAGTTCTGGCCCTCTTCATAATAAAAAACCCAGGAATATTAAAAAACTTAGAAAATGTGTGGATAACAGTGACAGAAAGGGGATCTGAAATAAGAAATTATTTCTGTACAAGAAGAGATTAAATTATTGAAAGCTGGGTGTGAGATACCGTAGGGAGATACTATTCCATGCTTTTCTTTGATGTTTTCTCTCTGAGCACCCAGTTAGAGACACACAGTTAGAGACACAATGCAAGATGAAAAGGGCCTTTGGCCTGAACTTCTGCAGGTGTTCTTCTTATGAGTGGAACATCTCCTGGCACAGCCTTCCTCACATGTAGGGAGAAATGTTTGTGTGTGTTCTCATAATGTGAGAGATTGGATCAAAATGTGGTTGCTGTGAAAGGGGAATATTCAGTGGTAGCAACTTAAGAATCCTTCTGGAAATGCTGAGTATCTGGTAGCTGCTGAGGATATTGTGAGCAGTGACAATGGTGTCCTTCCAGGATTAATTTCCATACTGTTGCCTAAGTGCAATTGTCTGTCTGTGCATCCTGTTCTGTACAGGAAAGTGGCAGAGCAATCTGACATCACCAGGGCTTGCAGAACTGTTTGCAATATACAGTGACCAAATCCTCAGTTACCTAACAGGGGGCTCCCTCTGCCAGCTGGGTAGACCAGAGAAGCTGAAAATAATGGCTGGCACTCCTCTGGAGAGCAGGGCTGCCATCAGTCAGCTGTGCAGAAGGCAGATGCGGTCTCTTAGAGAGCTCCAGCAATAAAAAAGCTTTATTAGGCCGCAAGAAAATGCAGCCTTTGGTCAGCCATATGAGCTCCTGTGCACTCCTGAAAGAGTGGTGCTTGTCACAGGAACATACTGAAGTACATTTGTGCCAGCCAATACCAGCAGAACATGATTGGCTGCCAAATGTCATGACAGAAAAGAATCAGGCTAGAGGCTTGTGAGTTGTGGGTAGTCCTGAAACTGAAAGGAGCAGAGGAGAAGTGATCAAATAAAGAGCAGTTAACACCAACATGGGTGGAGTAGTTTTAACCTGGGAAATTCAGTGGTATCAGGCCAAAAGGATGTTATACTCTAGAGGACAAAGAAGGGAAATCGAATTGACATAACAAGAAGTGTCTAAGCTATGTGGAGCTGACTCCCAGAGGCATGGCACCTCAGCCTGCCCATCTCTGTCTTGCTCTTTTAGCTGGTTCATGAAGCCAGGCTACAGCCTATGGGGACAGTCATGTTTGGAGGTCCAGTACATCTCTGTAATGCCTCCTGAAAGTTCCTCTCCAGACAGACAGACAGACAGGCAGACCTTCCTTGCGAGGAGGCTGCCAGCTGTCCAGATAAGTCCTTCAGAGTAATTTTTGTGGGAGAGTAACCTCCAGGATGGGTGAAGAAAAAGGATGGAGCGTCAGTATCTTCCTGAGCTCAGCCTGGCGCAGGGCATGTGGGAAGAGCAGGCTGTGACACAGAGCTGTGGGCACTGAGCACAGCAGCAAGAAGGCATGAGCATGCTCAGAGTCAGTAAATGTCCCAAAATCCATGCTAGCATCCTCATCCCTGCACAGCTCATCCCCATCCTCACAGGCCTTCTCCCTTCAGGAAGGTGATATTTTCCATCTGCCCTTCCTGAGTGAGACCTCTGTGCATGGCCATGGCAGGATGCCACCCTTTCTCATCCTTCTTCTCTATTGAGCAAGGTAGAAAGAGACAGAAAGGTCTGGCATGAGCTCAATGGTTTTTTCTTAGCAGGGCTTGTTTCCCATAAAGAATTTGTCAATAAATTTTAAATGTAAAAAGTGTTCTCTCTCGCTGAAATGGATAATCTCCTGAATAAAAAGTTAAGCTGAAAAAAAATTTATAATTGTATATATAAAAATAGATTGAGTGATCATTCTTTACAAAATAAAATAATAAAAAAAAATTAAAAAGAAACCAAATCCCACCTCTTTTCCACAAAGCATATGAAGGCTTCTTGTAAACAAGTCAAATCATAAAAGAAAACGTTCTTGTACATATAAATGCACGGTACAGTTAACATTGATTTTTATGTGATGCAATTAAGAGAACAGTGATATTTCTGTTGAACAAGGAACTGCTTGCAAGCCATGTAGACAGCCATGTTATATTTTGAACTAAAGCAAACCCCAACAATTAGATTCTAGATATAATTGTCCTAGGAAGAACCGAAGAGGGATTTTTTCCTATGGGCTGTTGTTAGGAGATTGGGATCTTCCCTTTCTCTACAAGATATATTAACCTCTGCTGCAACTCGTTGTGCAAGTACAATTCTTCTTTTGATCCATTAGCAGAATATGCAGCAAGTAGGTCTATCTCCCTGCCAGGCTTGGTCACATTAATCCTGGCGCTTGTCATTAGGCATTTACATGCAATGTTATCCATCCTCTGTGTGTTTTGCCAGACAACAGAGAGTTAGAATACATATTTATCACTAAGAATAAGCAAATTCTTACTCTGTTGAGCACTTCTGCAGCAGAACTGAACCCCATGAGCCACGTGCCTAATATGATTCAGTGTGGGCAGACATTGCAAATATCTTGTTGAACAAGTCACACTGGTTTCTTGAGATAAATTCATATTCTGTTAATATTTGCAATATTGTTTTAAAGTTTCTGTTAGCAGTAAGGAAAAGTGATGGTCAAAACTTTTGGATTTACATGCATAACTCAGCAGGCAGAGCTCAAAAAGATGCTTGTCTAGAGCAACCCTCGTACCAGTGGCAGCACTGGGATGAAATTCTTAGTTGTTTTCCTTCTTTATGATATTTCTGTAATCTAAAAATTCTGTACATTTTTTTCAGTTTTCCACCAAAAAATAAAGCATTTTTGCATTACTCTGAAATAACATAACTGAATTTTAAGGCAGCCTAATATTTCTTTTAGCTCAAATTAAAAAAAGAAATGAGAATAAGTGTTGCAACAGAACAGTATTAATCTCAATATTTTGAAAGCATATTTTCTGTATGAACATCATAAATGGAGAGATAAGTAAAATTTAGGTACAATAAAACAGCACGTCACTTTGCACTGCCTTTTGTGTGTTTGAAAGAAGAACACCATTGGAAGTGTTTTCAGCTCAAATCCTTCCCTTTGTAAGAACAGTTACCATGCAGTCTGTTAGTAGAATTCAGAGGGGGAAAGAGAAGGATCTCTGTAGAAGTGTTAGACATTGCCAAATATCTGGACACCCAACTATGTTCTGTGCCTGTGATATTTAATCAGAAGCTCTCATTTCTAGTACTTAATGTGTCTTGAAACTGCCCCAAAGAAGTTATTAACTTGCAAATTGAATCTTTTTGCTTATTTTGGTATTTCATTTGCTTTATGTTTTCACTACACCTCCATTAACCAGCCATTGACTATTAGCTTACTCATTACACTTCCCTTTGAAAATAATGATACAAGGGCAGCTTTATGTCCGTTCCCAGCACTCTTGTTACAGTTTCAGTACCTTTTAGTTATTAAGACAGTGTCAGTAATGGCTTTCCAGAAAGTGCCTTGAAATTCTGTGTGAAAATTATGCAGAGTTGATGATTTAATGATTAAGTTCAGTAGATACTATTTTTAATGTTGTCTCTAGATAAAGTTAAAAATAAGGAAATAACTCAAAAATTTGATCAGTATTTCTTTTCTGCTCTTAAAACAAAACCACTATTACACTTCTGACTTTTCATCAACTTTTCCAAATTCTGTTACCTTGTAGAAACAGATTTATAACAGTTACTGGGATTTCTTTTGTCACTGTTGGATAGTTAAAATTATAAATTTATTGCCTGCAATAAAACATTAATTGATACATTCTTAGTATACCTATCTTCCTCGGAAAATAAATTTCCTAGTTTAAACCCTATGCAATTATTTAAATATATATTTTTTGTTTATTGGGTTTTTTTTTAATTGCACTACTGATCTTGTAGTTCAAAACAGCAGAACTATTTTATTACTGATTAATTATAGTTTTCTGATGGTATTTGGACTTAATGGTATCAATTTTCTTTCATACTATCTAGCTGGAATTCTTGTTTCCAAGCTTTTCTGTTAAAATGAATTCTAGCATTATGATGCCAGCCTTTTTCACTGGTTGCTTAATTAAAGTCCCGAATGGTTTAAATATATGCTTAATGCCTAATCTGAGTTACATAATCTGACATGTAAGTGAAGCTGAGTGTATACGTGCTTTAGAGACAAGGAGAGAGACTGCTAAATTAGGCCAGGCTGAGGAATAGGGATTATTCTGGTGAAATCTCTGGTGGATAATTAATATCTTCTGTGATAAGAGGCACTTCAAGATCTGTGAGATTTTTGCTGCATGGTGTATGATAAATAACAAACTTTTATTTCTTGCTATTTCTATTTACAAAGGCATGATAAAAAAACCTGAAACCCTTCTGGATTCCCTTTCATGTGTTTCAAAAGTAGGTGTGCTTCATTTTACTCTTGGTAAAAGAAATAGTTTATATATTGCTTTTCTTTATTAGACTTTATTGGCAGAAAAGTCTGTCAAGTTTAAAATAGGAGACAAACAAGATGCTACAAAAACATTCCTGGAGGTGACCTAAACTGCAAAATTTTAGATTATCCTTAGTTCAGTTGGCAGGGTAAACTTTGTAACACCATTTATTAGAACAGGGGGTCTAGGTTAATTTGTCTATGTTACTCCTACAAATCTTTTCCTGCCTGTACTCTTAGGCTGCTAGGGTTAAAGAAAATGATCGTTTGGGTTTGAATAGTATTTTTGGTTGTCAAATTGCATTAAATACTTATAAAACTCTCAATTTAATAGCATTTTTATTTTATTTAATTACTTGTGAAAAAAGGAACATTTTTTGACCATTTTGAGCTGACCATGGGAGCAAATGGGTCATGGTCATGATGTGAAAAGAACCTATTCAGCTTTCAAATGAATTCTGCAGTCAGTTGCCAGGCAGATGCTGAGGTTTGCTGACCTGATTGCCATGTGGTGTAAATGGATTGACGTTGTAAATGCCAAAATTTTGTACAGGTTCAAAATAGTTTCAGACAAAGTCACAGAGGGAAAATCTCACAGGGACTACTAAGTAAAAAAATTAATGATCTCTAGCTCCCAAAGATACCAGAGAAATATTTGGGGGAAGCATCACTACAGGATGCTACAATAATGTGACTCCGTGGCAATTGCAATTTATATTAAAAGTTCAGGAAATTATTAATGAGCACTTTTATGAGTAAAATTCTTCCAAGAAATATAGCTATTAAAAGCTTTTAATTGAGATTAATTTAAAAATTACCAGAATTCCATGTCTTAATTTCTTTTTAAAATATGCAAAACTGCCACTTTTGCTTTCTGACTAAGAAATAACAGCATTTAACTAAGTTAAGTAATCAAAGAAAATATTGGAAAGAGTATACAAACAGCTTTTTGATTAAAAGTGACAGTAATATAGATAGAAATATTTCTGACCTTCCTTAATCTTCTCCAGTGAATATTATATTTATACTAAAACCCAGAACTAAGAGTTCTGCATCTCCTCAATTAAATATTGCCCTTTAAATTATACACCTACTTCCTGCCTATTTAGATTCAATATTCAAATGTTTTATATTCTTCAGTAGCTTGAAAGTAACTAAGAATAAGAAACTACTACAAAAGGTATGTCAATCAATGTAGGACAAGTTTTTGTTTATTCCAAACTTCTCTAAAGGTCTAAGCTGACTAAGACAAAGTCTTGCACAAGTTACAAATTCTGTACTTGAAAACTTTTACTTTATTCATATCCTTATCTCCCAGAACGAAAATAAAGACCCCAAACCAATTTTATCCCCAAACCACATTCATGAAAAGTTAAGGATGAGAGAATAGTTAACATATTGAAAGGCTGTAATAATGAAAACAAGCATGCATTGTATACTTAAAATATATATACTTAATTGCTGCTATCATATGTGACATAAAGTCAAATGTGTGAAGGCACAAGAAAATACATGAATGCCACAAACATTTACTGGACTCTGAATTACAGTATCATTACTGAACTGAGATTAATCTTTAACGTTATGATGGATATCACTGGAAGCTAGACAGTTTCCCAAATCTTTTTTCAAACATCAAAATGCTAGAGAGAAACTGTATACTATCAAGCATGTGATGTTGGTCTTTGCAAGAGGCCTTTGCAAGTATCAGGAGCACTTTGTGTTTGTTTAACTAAAATTAATGTGAACACAGCTGCTGTTTCTTCTGAGCTTGCTTTGATGTTGGAGTGATATTTCTATGTAAAAAAAATGTTGTTGGTAAAAGCTTTGCAAATAAGATTATTAAAAAGGAAAAATGTCTGATCCCTCTTTATGGAGAAATACAGACCAAACCCAACTGAAAAAGAGAACCAAAAGTCTCGAATGTGTAGCCTTAGCAGTCTTCAATTACATACATTTAAATTCTCCTCCCACCTTGCCATTTCTCCACAGTGCTGTCTCATCCTGTGCTGAGATTAGAAAAGGTAGTCAGATGCACAAAGAGTTATCATGGACATAGCAAAAGAGATATGAATTTGTATATTAAGAATATCTTTAAAATTTTAAAAAGCTAATAAAATCCTATGCTGAAGTTGATTCAGTCTTATATAACTAGCTGGAGGCTAATTTTAACTCAAAAAAAGTATTATTAGTCATATTTCTAATACAAGACAATAGCAATTTTCTATTCTTCACATGGAACTATATTGCATTAATATTCTTCTTTCACAGATAAATACACTCCATTTTACAGATGAAATAGGGTTTTACATAATAGATACATTATCATAAAACAAGGTCACAGAATTATGCAATCATGTGGGTCAGAAAGCACCTCTGGTGGCATTTGGCCCAAACCCCTGCTCAGACCAGGGCTGACCTTGAAGTGAGATCTAGGTCTGAATTCTGGCCATGTTGTATATGGCCTTTTCTGGTTGAGTTTGGAGCATCCCTCAAAGAAGGAAATCCCATTGCCTCCCTGGACAATAGCTTTCCTAACATCTAATTGGAATTTTCCTTCTCTCAAGCCTGTTGCCATCATTCTTTTGCTGGCCAACTCTGGCCTTCTCTGGCATGTCCTGGCACGTAGCTGAAGTCAGTGATCGCTCCCCTCTTACCCCTCTCCTCACAAAAGGTCCCTTGATGCCTTACAACATGAAGACAGAATGATTGTTTCTAAATTCTTTTGAGTGTGTGTTTCTAAACCCACAATTTGCAAGCCTCCCTCCCTTAAAACCAGGTGGCACAGAGCACTGCACTGAACTTGTGAGCCCCTAAAAGAGTGTAGAACTAAGTAGAGTCCCTTTAGCCCCATATTGGTATTCTAATGATGGTGCACTCAGTAGCATGCTAAGCTTTGATGGCTGTACCTCATTTTGTGTTCAATAAAAGATAACATGAGAGATCATTAGAGTAACTATGTCAGATTAAATGTATTTTCTTGTACAAAATTCAAGTCCCTTCAGGAATCATTGCAATTTACTTTGTCTCATGGAGAACAATATTTTCCCGCTAGACCTCAACACAAAGGGCCATTACAAAATGTAATTCATATTTCATATGTTCAGAAACGTTCAGCACAAATTACAAATGGAGACTTTAGTGAAGTATTTATGTTCTGTTACCAACAAGATATGTATAAGTAATATGTGTCCCAGGGCTCCAGCCTACACCGCTTACATTTATTTGTTACAGGCTGCACTTATACTTTGCAGTTAAACATAAGGTAAGTCATGTTGCTTCTTTGAAAACATAGAAAAGTGCAGCGGACAAAAACATTATTGTTTCTGAGATTTTCCAACAGCAGCAAAATGATGAAGGTGCCATGCATCACTTAACTGCTGGAAGAGCAATATTCCACCCAAACTTCACAGGGCTCTTCAGTGAACTTCACTTCTTTGGCCCTGAAAAACCTGAGGCTCCATGAGTGCATTTAGAGACTAAAATGAAGCCCTTTAGAGACCATTCTGTAGTGTCCAGAACATGGAAACACAATGTTTTAAGTACTAAAAAGTATACAGAGCTTGTGGTCTTTGAAACAAAAACCATAGGTCAATAAAAAATCCATGAGGCAAACAAAGTTTTCTTGCAAAAGGGTTTAAACACTATTGCATGTATGGATAATTTTACCCTGTTAAACTCTCTTCTCAAAGTGCTGTCTTCTCATAAGCCAGTAGTAGTTCTCTTTTAAAAGTTTTTGTTTGACAGAAATTGGTATACCTGGAAGTGATATTCTACTGGTCAGAGTCAGTAGATTAATGGCTTTCTGGTAGGATTATTCTGCTATTCTTTATCTAGTGTGTTCTTAAAATTACAGTTTATATAGTGTTAGTAGCAGGACAGCTTAAAACTCCATTGACATTTGAGTTCTGCAGTTCTTGAATTTCAATTCAAACAAATTGTGACCATTGAAAATTATAGCAAAACCAAGTCAGGAAAAGCAGAGTATCTGACAATTATAATATTATATTTTCATTGCTATGCAATTATAAATCCAGGAAAGTAGACATCTCATCCTGCAATATTAATTTTGACTCACACTCACTAGCTGTTAGTGTCACAGCATTTTCCCTTCATTCAGGTGAGTCACCTATCAGGGACCACATTAATTTTTCTTTTCTAAGGTTAGTCAGTAGTGCACCCAAGCAGCAGGGTGCTTCAGTCTCTAATTCTTTAATCTAATGTCTAACCTTACTCTCAGACTGTACAACAGAGAGAGACAATCCCTCCCTACCCACCCTCCCACTCTGCTCTTCCCTTCCCCAAGGCAGAAGCAGCGTCTGATCTTGTGTGTGCATCTAAAATTCTGCATCTTGTGGGTGTGTGTGCATTCACCGCTTTGAAAAAACACCTGAGAGAGTCTGGATCAGTGTGGGGCACAGCACATCAGCACCATTTGTGACTGATATTTTGTGTTATGTCTGAGGACAAGGCCGAAATAACATCACTCATTTTATCTGGGTGAGCTGACAACTCCAGTGCTCCCCTGCGATACATATGCCAATAATGGTAATGACTTGCTAATCTCCTATGAATCTTCTAGGAAAAAAACCAAAACAATTAATAAGGGTGTCCAGTATAAATAAATAGGAGAAGAGCAAGTTGCATTAGAAATGGGAGTGTCACTAAGACTCTTCCAAGTTATTGTCCTCTCTAGCTCTGTCCATATTTTTGAAACGATGTGGGGAAACTGAGGAAGACAATCAAATACAAGACCAGTAAAATATGAAATTTGAAATGCTCAATTAGTTTATCAAAAAGAAGACTGAAAAGTGATATGAAGGCAGTGTGGTAGAAAAGAGAAAATATCCAATAGTAGAGGATTTTGTAAGATCCAGTGTATAATCCTGTATTAAAAAATTCTAGTTAAAATAGGCAAATTCAAGTTACCATGGAAAGCAATGGATTCTCCATCTTCACATGCAAAATTTACAGATTCTGTAAAAATATTCTGTTGTTACATGGGAAACATCTTGGGAGAGAGTCAGCACTTTATGTTACAGAGGTGAAGGGGGAGAAACTTGATCATCACATAGTTCCCTATAGTCCTGTAATTTCTGAGATTGATAGAGTTGATAAAGTTGAAGATTTCGGTTGGTTTTGTGCAGCTGAAGTAGGAATCTTTTAAAAAGCATCACTGGTTACATTTATAAATTAAACACGTGTTTCTATTTTAATAAGATTTTCTTACTGAAGCACAGTATCTGCTCACTTCTGCTGTAGTGTAAGCCCTGATGCAACTTAACAGTGGTGATTTCTGCCAGGAACAAGAACATGACGATACAATGAGAGATGAAACAGGTTTGAACAGTTTTGCAGGAGACACAGAAATACAGAAATTTCTAAATAAACTGTCAGAGGTATGGTATGATTCAGATCTTCCATATTATATAGAAGCAAATTATTTATTCAACCAAAGTTTCAGTGCTAAAACAGGGGCTTTTACCATTTTAGGCTTCAATTTGGTTAATGATATGGACATTTGAGTGAAATGGAAAATGAAAAGAAAACTTATTTCGGTAATCACAATTCAATTCAGCTTTAGCTAAATGTAAGGCTAAATATAAAAAGACCTATAGCTATGTAAGAAGTTAATAAATAAATAAAGGGAATAAATAAAGGGAACTGCATACTGAATCCATGTAGAATGAAATCCCATAGCTTTCAACATTAAGCCAAAGATGCTGATGTTATTAAAATTTGTCTCAAATGAATTAAAAAATACTATAGGGAAGGACTTCAGAGATAACTGGATGAACTCCAAGAAGGATGTTAACAACAGGAAGAGACTCAATGTGAAGTAGATCTTGCAGAGAACAGCATGACAAATGACAAAGACTAAAAAAGATGTAAATCTGCTACACCGTGACTATTTGACCTCTAGGTGGAAGGCATTTTCAGTTTAGTGTCAAAAAGAAGTGACTACATTGATTCAGTTTCATATAATGTGATGCTTTATTAGGAGCAAAATGATGGAAAATTTTAATAAGATTATTGAAACAGAAACATCTTCAACTGAGACAAGAGTAACACTCAAGAAATGTTACTGAATTCTAACTGGGGGAAATCAAACTATCGCAAAGAGCTGGCAAAGGAATATCCAGTTCAAACATCACAAGAAAGATTTTTCAACAGTCTTGTTGAGAGAAAACAGATGAGAACAACATTGGGGTAGGAACTGGACTTGAAAGTGAATGTGATTAAAATTGTTGCAGGCCTTGGAACCTCAAGTGTATATTATATTTTTGAGAGGAAAGACGATCACGTATTGAAAGAAAAAGGAAAATTAGGCAAAGTGCAGTAAGAACAAATCAAAGCCAGTCTTGTGGGACTGACAGAGGGAGAAGATTTTGTCAATTTGATTTGCATCTGTGGGCCTGAAGAAGTGCCACGTAGGAAACCTCAAGCAAAATTGAGAAAAATGGGATTTACTGGAGAAAGTGTAAAGAAGGTAGGAAGGAAGGGAAATAGGTGAGCAAAGACAGGAACAGGTAGTGCTGAAAGGCACAGGTTGAAACATAAAGTTGAGATGTTACTCATGAAATTTTGAGTCAATCCTTTTAAATATTAAATTTTCCTTTAAATTTTCCTGATTAAGCATCAAAATTTTGGTGGAGTTATTTAGAGGATACTGGCACAAAGTCAACAGCTCCATCAATATCAAAGATTTCTGGAATACTACAGGGATGGGCAATAGAGATGGAGAAGGGCAACATTGGATTTTGATGTTGTAAGGCTTTACAGTGAAGGTGTTTCTTCTTGTCCAGAAGCAATGGACTGAATTGGCATCAGGTGCACAGAGAGGCTAAGAAGACCGGAGAGACAGAGAGCCCGGAAAGGACACTGCAGAAGACTGACTTGTTTATATGGGCAGACTGTAGTATGGAGGAGGCTATGATTGCAATCTATAAATATATCAAGTGTGTAAACACAGTGAGGGGAAATAACTTTTTTCAATTAAAAGGCAGTGTTGGCATAAGAAGAAATAGAGATAAAAAGATTGTGAATGCATTTAGGTCTAAAATTATGAGATTCCCAAGTGCTATTCTAGTTCTTCCAGGGAAATCATTGCAGTTAAAAAGATTTAACTTTGAAGTTAAACCAAATACATTTATTAAATCAGTTTTAGGATACAATTGTTTGTGATATCAAGAGCCAGGACTCAAGGAAGGTCCTAGTTTTATGTTTCATTGAACTGTATTTAAGATCTTTATCAGCACTATTATGTCTACAGGACAGCATTTATATGCACCTTTCTCTGTGTTTCTAGGAGTATAAGCATCTGCAATTTTTGAGGGGAAAAAAGTAGATTTTTTTCCCAGGCTGGGAATAAGGATAAAAAGAGTGCATTTATTACCAAAGGCATTACCTGCCATGCTTTCTGCCATGGCAGCTTATGAATGTATTTTTTTTCTTTTGGAGTTGTTTGTAGTAGAAGAAATTTGTTCCCTATGAAGAAAGACCTACAAAGTTAAGACTGAACTGGGGAGCATAAATGTGATATCAGATGGAAGGAAACATGCAGTACAGACATACATTGGGTAGGAAGGAGGAGCTCTGGGGCCAGCTGTGGCAGATGAAGCTGTTTCTCTATTTAGTATAGACAGGCCTAGGACACAGTTCTAAAGCCTGTGGAAAGGCATCAGAAGAAACAACAGTCTCAGGATTTTTTGCTTTTCACACAATGAAGGTATTGTGAGAAGTTGTGGGGTCTGTGGAGTTGATATCAGCTGTGAAAGACTGCTCAGGAGGGCAAGCAGCACATCCTCTGGGGTCCAGCAAATAACAGAACAAGAAATGCAAAATGGGAAGAATTCAGAAAGGTCCTTATAGAAGGCCTGAAGGATGTTCTGAGGCAATTTCAAAATATACGGGGAACATTGTATAAATTCAGAATGAGAGCATGGTAACTCAACGGAATATCTCAGAACCTGAAGAGTTTCTAAGGGGCTATTTTAAGCTGCTTTTGAAAAATTAATTTCAAATGTATAAGCGTAAATCACTCCACGATCTGCCTTAATTCCAGCACCACTGGAGCAGACTCACAGTGCAATGCAGCTCATGTCATTGTTTCCAGAGATAGGTTTCCACCTGCATCTCCTGTTCTGGGGAGCCAGCATGACTCATCTGCCACACAGGGACAAGATTTCAGGGTGTACTTTGGTTTCATTTTTATCATAGCAGGAAGGATGGTGTGGTGCCCTTAATAGCTATGTGTGATGAATTCATCCAAAATTCAGAATCAGCTTCAGATTAAGTAGAGGACTCTTGTTCTGCATCACAGAAGAAACATTGCATGTTTAATCCTTACCTGACTACAATGCTATGTAGCAAGAGCAAGAAAATGAGACTAAAGGGGAAAAGTTGCATGGACCTTTCTTTTTCTTAATTTAGTTATATGGGTATCTGTTGGAATGAATATACCCACACATGAACACAAATTGAGTGTTCTTGTCCACCAGCTTAAATATGATGACACCTTTACAATGCTTTGTTTAGAAATTTTAAATGGTTTGATTCTTCCTTTATTGTACTGTCGGGATTCAGGATTGGAAATAAGATTTTTTTTTGAAAATTAAAAAGCTAACTAGAGATGAAGTGAAATCTGCTTGCCAGTCACACAACACTGAAAAAAAATTCCTTCTAAAAGAGGCAACACAGTTCTTACACATGTAATAGCTGTCAGAGGGAGAGGATGAATTTGGTAGGGCCAAAGAAACATGTTTTAAAGGGAAAGGTATTGTGGAAAGAGAAAATAAGTAGAAGAATGAAAGTTTTGGCAGAAAATAACTAAGATTCTATTCCTTGTGTTCAAGTTATTTTCCTCTTCTTTTCCTCTATTTCTTGAAGAAATAGTTAAAACAAATCTAATTAATCTTGAAGAGTGTGGGGGCAAGTAATTATAATATTGGAAAATATGTGATTTTCTCATTTGAAAACTGTTTTGGTGCAGTTTCTTTACAGGTACCAAATCTGCAGTTTAATTTCCAGCTGAAATTTCTGGTTAAATTTTTAGTGTAGTCTAAACATTTCTTTGAAGACATTGGAATCGTCAGCATTTTTTTGAAGCAAATTATTAATTTCGGTTTGGAAATATGGGACTAGAAAACTGGTTTTGGGCAAAAATTTTGAAGAAGAACAGGAACTAGATCTTCTCTTACACCAACCACAAGCTATTGATTCTGCTTAAAATATTATTGTCATGCACTATCATACCAAAGCTGCCATCTCTGTGGGCTGCTGTACCTTCCTCCACCTCGGCCATCCCTTCCACCCTTTTGCATGTGCAGAAGGGATCATTTTCTGCAACCTAGTCTGCTCAAAACTTAATCAGTGATTTTTTTAAGGTTTCAGTTGGAACTGGCTATTCACCTGCTTGCATTAATGCCAGTGCAAGGGACAGTGCAGACATGTCCTCTTGGTTCTACATCAGCACCAGAGAGCATGGAAAGGCCCATGGACCCCCTCATCTGCAGTGGTTCAGTGGTTCACTTTGGCAACAATTGGTTCACACAAGTCCCTTCTCTTGCTGTGGGGAGTAAAGAGAATTCTAGGCCTTAAGAACTATTTTAATCACTGGGAGAGGGAATATTTAGAAAGCGATGAAAGGACAAATTCCTGATTTCTTCTCTGTACAGCATTTCCTTTTCTAGCATAATCAGTCATTTTTTGTAGGGTGGTGAGAATGCCATAAACACTATTGTTCCACTCTACAGGTGAGCAACATCAATACCAAGCAGTGGAGTCATTGTCACAAACTCACTCTTTATCACAGTGGTTTCAGACGAAGTGGAACATCTCCAGATGGGGACACGGGGAAAGCGATGCCTTGAAGTAAATTGTAGGTTAATGGTTATGATGCTCTTCAGTCAAGTGCAAGCTCTGGCTCACATCCTTCGTGTGTGCAGGTGGTTATATAAATGCCTCATGTCTTCCTAAACAGTGCAAATATAGCAACTCTTTGTTTAGCACCCAAATCCAAAAATTATCTATTCTTTTTGAAATAATGGTTCTAATAGGGCTAAGTGGAGAAAAATCTCTGATGAGACACTCAGATAAATTAGTAGTAAGCTTTTTTACTGAAAATGCCTCTTTTTTCTATGTTTCTGTTTTAGTGAAAAAGTGGCCTAATAGTGAGAAATGTCAGCCTGAAGGCAACAAAATTAGAGGATTTAAAAAATCAATACTCGCTAAAAGATAGAAGCATATCTTGGTGTTAGGAATGACTGCAAGTATTTTCAAGGTATAGTCAGAATAAGAGGATCCAATTAAAAAAAAATTAAAAATAAAAAAAGAAAACCTCTTCCAATGTAAAAGAGATAATGAGAAATGTAGAATATTTTCCCATTATTACCAAGGGAAATAGGCAGTTTTGTGTTCCCCTTGGGATGCCTTTGGCAGCTGCGGTGTGCCTGGAGCTGTGGGCTCTGTGGTTTTGGAGACGCTAACCCTAGGCGTAACCCTAACCCTAGGAGGAAAGTGGCATTAAAAATAGTATTCTGCAATTACAGAAAAATGTCTGAGGCACTTGTGTTGTTCATCTAGTATACTGTGATCATTAGATTGTGTAGATGTGTTTAGGAGATGGTCCAAATTGATTCTTGCTATTTCAACTATACAGAAGTAAGAAGGTATGTGTAAGAAGCCAACTCATCTCAATGGACAGAGTTCCATTGAGTGCAGTGGCTGTCAGATTAAACTCCAATCCTTTCTTTGAGATGAAAAAAACTTTCTTTGGTGGGTGTTTTTTGTCAGTTTAGGTCTATGATGTGTAACACAATGTTTGTAAATTATTGCTTTGTTACACTAAGGAAATATTTCCCTGATTGCCTGCAACCTACTCAAACAAAGACAAGACTTGTGTGTTCTGTGTACGCAGTGTTCCTGCTGTATGCTCTGCGCACGCAATGTGAAACTGGCCCTAGATGTCCAAAAGGATGGGCTGTAACCCTTCACATGGTAGTCAAAATTACCAAGAATAACTGCACAGCTCCTCACAAGAAAATATACTTACTCCCTGGTAAGACAAATACAAATGCAGTTACATTGCCAGAACTTGGGGCCATAGAACACAGAACTGGAGTTTATTCTCAGCAAAACTGTAGTCAAAAAAAATCAGTTTCTAGTTCTCCACCATTTATTGTGATCCTGACTGATTTTTTTTTTGTTGCTTCCTATAGAATGATGAGAGTGAAGAAAAACATTATTGAATGAATGCAGATTCTAGAAAATATCAATGGGGGCCCAAATCCTTTTGGCTTTATCTGAAGCAAATGAAGCCAATTTCTGTCACCTTGATGAGGATATCTATTCCTGACTTGCCCCAGAATATATTAAAAAAATACAAAATGCAATCTGATTTGAACAAGCCATCCCCACTGGGAGCAAGGAAACAGCAAAATAAGTGAAAATTGCATTCTTTGAGAGAATGAAAACAAAATATTTTATGTTCTTTAATTTAAATTACACTCGTAATTAAAAATTATATTCCTTTAATCTGAAAATGAGTCTCTGTTCTAGTAATATGAGGTGATGTGTTGTTGAAAGTGTGCACTAAAACTTTGTTTCATTGCACTATTTAATGTAAAACCTTATTGTGTGGGTCTGTTTG
>NW_005054311.1:4242946-4263448 GCF_000277835.1 Geospiza fortis
TTGGTAAGTAATAAGAAGCAGCACTACAGCTACAATTTAATGGGAAACACAAGTGTTTATTGAACCAGATACCCATTATTAATTTAACAACTGAATACAAACGCTTCTGGCAATCAGTGCAATAATTCTGTTTCCTTGATTACTTAGGCTTTGCCATTGGCTCCAGTGGAAGCTTAATCCAACCCTCAGAGGGGAGAAGTGCTGCCTTTTAACACTTGCAAAGAAGGAACAAGTACCAGCCTAATTCAGTTCTTCTGCATGCATTCCCTCTGACATCTTTTAAAGACAAACATTTCTCATGTGGTTTTAGGAAGACATTAAAACTAGTCTCTTTTTCATAATTTTTCTAATATTTTACAACTCAATTAAAATGAGAAATTTGTCCAGCAAAGACCTTACAAGTATTTATTTTTTGCAATGAGTTATTAGAGCTCACAATAAGTGAAAAAAAAATTGTATATTTGTCTTGAAACTGTATTACCTACTTTTTTCAAGCAGCCATTGTATCATTCAAATTGCAGCACTGCATAATGGGCCCTGTAAAAATATGTACACTTCAAAGATATTCTGGAGAGGTTACACCACAGATTAATTTGGCCCAATGAGACTCTAGAGGGCAGTCTTGGTATAGTAAAAGAAATATATTTTACTGTCATTAGAAACCTCAATCATGTAGAGTCAGTACAAAATGTTAGTGTTAAAAAACCACAAATATTTTTGAAGATTTTTTTATGAAGTTGTCTAATTTTAGCTGAAACATGAGTATCTTTTGATGTAAGATTTTAATTCACTATAATATAATGTAATTTAAAATTCCATGTATTTTTTATATTGTTTAGTTGGATAGCTATGGGGTATAATGAATGCACCAGGACCAAAAGTACAAGAAGATATGGTTTGCTTCTCAGTTTCAGCTTGTTTGAAAACTGCTCAATTCAGACAGTGCATTTCTATCAGCAGTATAAAACTTTACCAAAAGTCCATCAGAAGTCCTTTGCTCAAAGAGAGTAGAATAAAATCCAACATACAGTGCAGATGCAATTTTAATGTCAGTTTTTAAAAGATGTGTTTTACTTTATAAGTAATTAATCTTTATACACAAGTTTTGACTATTGTCGGCAGAAATCAAAATTGCGTGCCTTGTAAATTTTTAATTGAGCAGTTCTTAGATTAAAAAAATGCATTAGTCACTTTGACTGTGTTTAATATTTTAGAAGAAGTTGTTCTGCAAGAAAACAAATCATCGGTAATGAAAAACAATGTGCAGCTTGTAAGTACTTACTGTGCAAACTTTTGAAACATGTAACCTTTGTTTCTTTGCAGGCAAACAATATCGCAGGCTTGTTTTAAAATGGGGACTTACTTCCTGTGCAAGACTTCCATGTGTATAGTTCAAAACCTCTAGAAGGGAAAAGAAAATCATTATTGCCATTTGATGGAGGGGCATTGCCTTCTCTGTTGGCCACAGCAGTCGGACTGCGAATGACTCAGTGTAACAGGGTTAGTTCCAGCAACCAGAGGTTTGCTGACTTGGGTCCCTCACATGGGGAGGATGGATGACGGGAAGAGCTGTTAGACAGATCACAAGCCAAGCTGCAATCCCAAAAACTGCTCAGGCGTCCTTCATTCTTGAAGCAATGAAACTTCCTTGATGCCTCTGTCTATGACTCAGAAAATTCAGAGGAGCAGAGAGTGTTCTGCAGCTTCTTCAGGCAGGAGGGACTTTTCTGTTCCTTCTCTGCTTGTTTATGCTCATGCTGAAGCAAGACTGAAATTATCTGTTTCTCTGCCCATATCACATGGTTAGTCAGCAGCAGTCTTGGGGCCTCTCTATAGACTGGGTTTGGCAGCCAAAAATATATCTACATCCACTTAAAACGCAGTCAAACAAAAAGAAGCCACATTTGAGAAGAATTACTACCTGGTTATAGGCATCTTTTTAATCTGGTAAATAGAACATTTGCTCAGAATATAGAAGTTGGGTTCAGTAGTTGCACTGGTTGAAGAGGATTTAAATTAACATTTAGTGCAAGATTGACATACATACTTCCCTATTTTAGTGGTCTGGCAACCTACACCCCCCAAAAAAAAAAATCATAGGTCTAGTGGGAGAAATAGGGAGGAGCTTAAAGAAGGACACATTGTAGGGGTCTCCACACTAACCATAGGCAGGCTGGGATGCCCTACCTGTTAGACAAGGTAACAAATACGTGCTGAACCTTCTGCCTTTTCTCCAGTACTGTCTCCAATTTTAGCATTTTATATCCATCCTTGGCTTCAGCTGATGAGACGCATTAAAATTAGAATAATAGTGATTTGATTTTTGATTTTGATTGGAAACCCTGATTTTTTTTTCGGTTTGAGGATGTGCCTTTCACCTCTCCCTGAAAGTATGCAAAGAAGCTTCCTCAAGTGATGAGTATTTTTGCTTTGCTGTTTAAATTTCCACAGTTTCTAGTAATAGGTACTTATGCTATTTCACAGTCTCTCTGAAGTTAGGATTATTTTTCTGACAAATTGAAAAAAAAGTATAAAAATAATCAACTAAGTAATAACTCTGTTCTTCTTCGCTTACCAGACAATGTCTTCAGATTCCTATTGATGAAAAGGGCTCTTACAGAGACTCTATTCTGAAATCTTCTGCACTAAAACATAGCAACTTCTTTCAAAGAATAAGAATTATTGCCTTACAAGGGTGATGTCCTTATCCAAACTAGAGTCCTTTCCTTACTTTCAGTTTTCAAGGCACTTTTGTGAACCCCACCATGAATTTTATGTGACAGTCTCAGTAGTAGTACTACCTGAATTTTCACTGTTGTGAAAATTCAATTGGAAAAAATATAAAAATTTAGAAGTAATTTTACGTTCTTTTGTGGGGAGACTGTCAGTAAAATGACTGCAATTCTTGTTTTCAGTCTTAAAGTATAGACTTAGAAGTTTAGACTGTTGTTGCCACTTACAAGCTTGCTGCTGATCTTTTCCCATCAAAGGATCTTTACTGAGCTTGATGGTGGATCTATAACAGCAAACTTACACATCAACCCCCCTCTTCTAGATATACATGTAGTTTGCCTTAGATATAGGTATAATATTGAAGTTCATATAATTATTTCACACAGGTGCATCCCCAGTTCTTGTCCTTGTAAGCATTTAGGACACGGTAATTTCTAAGGACAAACTTCATGGAAGTCTACAGGCCTCTAGGCGTCATAAATTAGTATAGATAGAAACTGAAATGCCAAAATCCTTGTCCACAGCTTGTGCCTCTCCAGATGTTCTCTTATCACCTGGAAAAGTATGTGGGAAGGGAAAGTATATACGCCGATAGTCCCTCAAAGGAAAGAAAAATGCATTTAGATACACTGGATTAAGGACAAAAAATGTGAAAGAATTTAATAATATCTAAAGGAACATATCTAATTTTTTTTAAAATATGTAAATATTGTAGTACTCACACCATCTAACATCACTTCTTTAGAATTGGTGGTGCCCTATGAGGCAGTCAGTCCCTGCTTCAGCTTCTTCTCCAATATGAAAAACAATTCAGCAAAGTTTGCAGCAGTTGCAAATGATTCTGCAGCTTGCTGCTTTAGCAGCCTGTCCTTCCAGAGACACTGTCAGTATCTCCAGGTAAGAGGAAGCAGAACTTGGCAGAATTAAGGTGCTGACCGCTGTTTGTGTATGTTGTCAAAGTACACTGAATAATTTTAACCACAAGTGTAACTGTGTCAGCTTTTGCAAGAATTTCATCAGGCATAGCCTTGAATTCCCAATGTTTTTCTAGTCATTATAGAAATAAAACCATGAATGGAGATATAAATACTGTCGACTGTCTCATCTAATTATACATGTATACTTCTCTGTAAAGGACAATCCTTTTACTTCTTCTTTCAGGGAGGAAGAGAAAGCTTTTACAGCTCTAGGTCTACATGAGAAATGGAAACAATACACAATGCACCTAACTTCTCTTACACACACACACACCTGGGTACCAACAAGGGCTGAAAAAATGGGTGCTCTTAGTCAAGGTAATTTCCTCAGCTGGATGTGTTGACAGCTTCTGCTGAAGCAACGAGTCCAGGATTTTCCCTCCTGAGTGGAATAACTAGCAAATAGCTACAGCTGAAGATATTCCAGTATGAATTAAGAGAGATGTAAATCACTGTCAAATTAGCAAGGTTGACAAAGAGGTTCAGAAGTTCAGCAATGCTCTCTGAAAGTTTGAAAACATAATGTGGAGAATACAAATGAAATCTGCAGGATTCCTCTAAGGGTCATTAATCTTCATACAGTGCTAAAGCTCTACCCAAACTGTGTTTACAAAAATGCAAACAGACATTGGTTTTGATCAACAGAAACCTCAATAATATTTAGATATTCTTTTCTTTTAGATACTGGGGCAAGGGCACCCAACAGCCATTTAAGGAGCATTTGAGCAAATGGAAAATGCTAGATCTCAAGTGCAACGGTTATTATTGGATCAAAGTTAAGAGACCTCTAGATGGCTCATTTCCGTACAAGGGAAGTCTTAGCTGACAAAGGCCTTAGGAACAATTTTTTTGAGTATAAGGGAACTGTCTCTGGTAATGATTAATTGGGAAGGAGTGGCAATCCTTCTATCATGAACATGCTAGAGGATTAGGTGCCTTGCTCTTCCCTGTCAGGATGGAAGATTATTTGCGGTTGAAAAGATTTGAGTGCTAGCAAGGTCAGCATTATTACTTTTGTTAATCTTGATGTGGTGCGATGTTTCTTATTTAATGCTTGTTATTTGTATATCTTTATGCTGTGCACAGAAGAACTGCTGCCTTAACTTCCAATTATGGTGTGTGACTGAGATAATGTGAACGGCACGACGGGAGTGGGAGTATGGCAGCACTGATGAGTTCTTTCTTTCTGCCTTCCGCTGCTAAGCAGTTGTTATCTTGTTTATTCTGTAAAATTACTAATTGCCCCACTGCAATCACCTAAAAGCCAAATGAAAACACCATCTAAGCACTTCCCCAATTTTCTTTTGCTGATGCATTCAGCAGATGAGTGAGTTAGGGCTTAAGGTATTTTTGGGTTCTGAACTCCTTGGGTCCCCAACAGAGATTACTGTGCCTCCAAAGAAGGGGTATTTTTAGGGCCACTGACAGATGATGATCATCAGCAGGCATTTACCTGCGACCACCACTGCTGAAAAGCCTAGCACACCTCATAGTGTGCTGGTCCAAGCAGAAAGCATGAAGTGTCCCATTTAGTTCACTTAACTAACAACAGAAACAACATAACAAAGCTCAAAACCCTTTTATTAAGGGGAAGTAACTCACACTTTGTATCCAGATTGGGTGATATACTTCCTGTCTAAGTGAACTAAAATGTCTGGACAGCAAACAGTGGAGTAGCCCATATGAAATAGTAGATCTGTGAAGAAATTCCATTAATAAATTATACTTTTCTAAGGGCAGTCATAAATATAAGAAATCATTTCCTTCAATTTCATAGATGCTGTCCTGAAATAACAGATCCATTGTCAACCTTTCACTGAAACCTCATCTTTTTATTTATATGAATTTTCAAGCATGCATGCAGGTAAGAAACTGTGCTAAAAAGTTTAAGTTTGGCTTTAAATAATTAATATATTATGTAGAGAGGTTTTGACCTAGGAATTTTTGAAGTGTATACATATATGTGTGTGTACATACATAATTTTCAAACCTGCCCAGAAATTAGCCCAGTTTGGTTCATTGATGAATTGATGAATCTGCCCAGCTTTGTTCATTGGTGAATTAATCAGATTTTTAATGCACATTCAAATGCAGCTGTTGAACAGTTGGAAAGACACCTGTGGTTATTCCTCACGTGGGTGCCGCAGAGAAGTCGAAGGCCTCAGCCATGCAGCAGTCAGCACTTTCATGGCTGCAAGGGGGAGCACAACCTGTTTGATATTCCATTAAACCAAAGCAGGAGTAGCTGATATGTTAATAAGGCTAACAGTTACAGACAGAATAATCTTTCCTTTTTAACACCTTATTTTAATTCTGAAGCAATTAGTTCACATGGCAAAATAAAGATAAAATCTACATTTTCTACAGTCTTGTTCAAAGCATTTCAACTGACAACTGAGATCCATACAGCTGGTTTCCTTTTTTTATTCTGCTGTATTAAAATAATTTTATTTTAGTTTTTTAAATACTGTTGTCATTTTTATCTTCACTTCTGTTTTTATCAACATTTCTCTCTTTTTAAGTCATTACCTGTTGGGATTGTTCATATTTCTTTCTTTGTTTAACTGCTTTGTCATTGTTTTCGAGCATGCTCCACAGAACTCAGATGACAGTATTTCAATAATACCTGCTGGAATTTTACATTTAATTGAAATACACCTGTGTCAAATACTTTCATAAATTTCTTGTAGTTCCACTCCAGGAAGAAAATATGCAGGATTCTTTGGAACTGCTCTGACAAGTACCCCTTCCAGAGGTCTTTAGATCAGCTTCAGGAGGCTTCTCAATGGCAGACAGGTCCATGGAGATACCACCAGCGCAGAGGGATGCTGTGCAATTCCTCTCAGTGTCTCCTTGGCTAGGACCAGCACAGAGGAGTTCTCGGATCCCAAAAGCATGTGGTAGGCCACTGGCCCATGGATGCCTGCCCTAATGACACCAGGGAAAGGCTTATCCTGTACTACAGCTGAGGCCACTGTGTCCTCTGCCGCACACCATGCTGAGGTACACCAGGCCAAGCTGGCCCACTGCTGTAGTCCTTGCAAAGAGTGAGCTTTGAAGAAAGACTCCCACTGCTGGCTCTTTGTTGCCCAGTGACACAAGGTGACCAGAACTACCTGAAATGAAAACTTCCCTCTCAAGGCTTGGAGATCCTCTCCTGAATGCTGATCATGGCTCTCCAGTCCTGGGCACTTCACGTCCTGGCTAATTCCTCTGTATTTTGCCCATTCCTCCTCCCAGGGAGGCGGGCTGTGCTCACTCTCAGTTGAAGGTGAGCCTGCATGAGCTGACTGGCTGCCACATGTGACTTCTTGGCATGACATTTAAAAGCATAGAGAAGTCAGGTCACTACAGTGTGGATCCAGCTTGTGGAATGTGATCCATTCAGGTCAAACTTGTACTGTCTTTACCACTATTTTGATGATCTGTGCTGCTTCCAAGATCTTTAATTGACTTATTTGGATTGTAGAGAGGCTGCTCACAATAATCTTTGAAAGGTCATGATGATCAGAGGATGTGCCTGAGGACTGGAAGAAATCAAATGTCACCCATGTTTTCAAAAAGAGCAAGAAACAGAACCCAGGGAACAAGGAGCCTGTCAGCCTAACCTCAATCCCTAGAAAGATGATGGTGTGCCTCATTCCAAAGGCAATCTCTACCCTCATGGTTGACAAAAAGGTGGCCAGGAGTAGTCAGCATGGATTCTCTAAAGGTAAAACATGCTTGACTGATTGACTTCTGTGATGAAACAACTTCCTGAATGGACGAGGAGAGAGCAGTGGTTACTGTCTACCTTGACTTCAGCAAATCTGTCAATACTTGTCTCTCTCAGCATCCTTGTAGGCAGAGTCAGGAAGTGTGGAGGGGATGAGTGGACAGGGAGGTGGATTGAGAACTGCCTGAATGGCACATCACAAAGGGTTGTAATCAGTGGCACAGGGTCCTATTGAAGGCCTGTCACTTGTGGCAGAGTTCTGCTCAGCAAGTTCCCTAATGACACAAAGCTGGGAGGAGAGGGTGATACCCCAGGGGGCTGTGTAGCCCTTCAGGAGGACCTCAACAGGGTGGAGAGATGGGTAGAGAGGAACTGTCTGAAATTCAACAAATTTGGGGGCTTACCTGCTGGAAAACAGCTCTGTGGTGAAGGGCCTGGGGGTCCTGGCAGACAACAAGCTGTCCATGACCCAGCAGTGTGTCCTGGTGGCCAAGACAGCCAATGGTTTCCTGGGATGAATCAGGAAGAGAATTTTCAGCAGATCAAATTAAGCCATCCTGCCCCCCCTACTCAGCCCTAGTAGGGGCCATGTGTGGAGTGCTGTGTCCAGTTCTGGGCTCCTCAGGACAAGAGAGAGACAGAGTTCCTGAAGTGGGTCCAGAGGAAGGCAACAAAGGTGATTAAAGGACCTGGAGCATCTCTCGTATGAGGAAAGGTTGAGGGAATGTTCAGCCTCAAGAAGAAAACAGAGAGGGGATCTCACTGGTGTCTAGAAGTGTCTGAAGGGAGAGTGTCAAGAGGATGGAGCCAGGCTCTTGGTGGTGTCAACAATGGGCAGAAACCGACACACAGGATGTTTTACTGCAATATGAGGAATAACCTCTTGACTGTGAGAGTGACTGAGCACTGGAACAGGTTGATGAGAGAGGGTGTGAAGTCCCCGTTACTGAAGATATTCAAGAACTGTCTGAACACAATCCTGTGCCGCGTGCTTAGGATGACCCTGTTGGAGCAAGGAGGTTGGCCCAGATGACCCACTGTGGTCACTTCCAACCTGATCACATCTGTGATTCTGTGATTCTTGGAGATCTTTCCAACCTGCCTCAATATTATTATCAGAAATTCCTCAATCCTGGAAATCTTTTTCTATGATCAGGTTCACTATGACAACTAAGCCAGCAAATTAAGGATTTTAAAGAAAAAGTAATCTTCAATCTAATAAAGTAACGCATTTTGTTATCAAAACCACGGATACATAAAATACCTTACAACATCTAGACTTTAGCAAAAATCATATAGTTAATTTTCTGCTTTTTAAAATAAAAAATAATATACAGGTTCCTTCTTTATTTCAACAGGAACTAAATAGGGAGAAAAGGGGAAATTTCTACTATTTTAACTTCAGAATTGTGTTGCTGAGATACATTTTGCCTTGAATGAATTTTATTTTTCTTGACTGTGGAGTCATAAGATTTGAGGTCAATCAAGTTTCTGAAGGAAGAGAATTCCACATTAAGAAGACTCATCTTTCTCTTTGCTCAAGAAAGGCTTTTAACACTTCTGTACTGTTGACTATAAAATATGGAGCAAAAGGGTGGGAACATTTAATATACTCGAGCTGAAACTAAAACCTGGACAATGAAGCATGAAATGAAGTATGCTTGATATCACAGAGAAACAGAATTAACAAATAGGTAAGACAGAGAAAGTACGTAAAAGAACAATCTTTATGAATAAAAGGACACTGGGGTGATTGTGACTTGAAGAGGGCAAAATTAAAGACAGAATGGGTTTATGAAGAAATGGGTTACAGCACGTGTAATCATCAGAACACTTAAGAATGTATCATAAAAATACCTTTTCTCCTCTGACCTATTTCAAAACAGATGCATGACTGGATTGCATGAAGAACACTGACTGCTTCAGAAGGTGGGAATTTAAAGTATTGTAAAGCAATTAAAAATTACATTAATTACACTGCTTCTATCAAGTATTATAGTACTATATACTTGCCTCTTCTGAAGGAAGGACACTTATGTTTCTGTGACAAGCTTTCTTAAGGGGAAACCACAACAACTAGAGAAACATAAAGAGTTTCTATAACCTTGTAATCGCACATGTCATACACAATGTACTATTTTCCCTCTTTATAGCAGAAATGTTCTGAAATCATATAAAGTAGATGCTTCAAATTATGTTTTCTGTGACAGAAGTTAATTCTAAAGTAAGTATTCCATGAAAGAGAAACAGAGAAAACATTTTTACATGTCTATCATTTGTCCTTAGAGGACACAAAACAAATATGTTTTTAAAAGCTTGACACTGGTATTATTCTGTGTGGCCTGCGGCTATATGCTTTTTCCAGTTTGTAGAATTGAAGGATAAGAAAACAGCTTTGCATTAAGAGGAACACATTGTACAGGTTAATCATAACCATGCAGAAATCAAAATGCTGCCAACAAAATAATGGCGTACTAGTGCCAAGGGAGTCACCAGGATGACTGTGAGGGAAGCTGTGGGAGAATAACAACTCCTTTGCATGTGGGGAAGTATTTCAGGCATGTGCTTCTAAATTAATTATTGATGTGGCTGAAACAGAAGTTTTTACTACTGTCGACAATAGCAAATACTCGTAAAAATTTAATTGGCTAAAAGTTAATTTCAGTGTTCCTCAATCATGAAATGCATTAATTGAGAAGAGCCTTTTTTAAGATGTTTAAATTTTAAAAGGAAATACAGCAGAAAAGCAGAATCAGGCAGGGGAATTTAACAAATGTAAAAATGTTAACAGAAGTGAGAGTCATTACCTAGTCAATATTGTATCAATTAACCAAACTAACCGTAGTCCCCAATGAGAACTAAGTAAAATGGCATGATTTTCTAGTTAGTCTGACTCATTCTCATTATCCATTATGTGTGTACATTGGTGTGTACAAATCAGACAAACTAAAAAGCAGTGCCACATAAAATGTGGAAGAATTAGAAAAAATAGTGTTTGTAAGAATTTTAAATGCTCTAAATCCATTAAATAATAAATAAATCATAATTTGTACCGGTGACAGTTGCTACTTTTGAAGGAGAGTGGTTAGTCTGCTGCCAGCTACCAGCTCTCCTCAGGCTGCCGTGGGACATCTGAGAATCACTTATCTATATTGCAAACAAATAGCATCCCAAGACATTGGTAGAAGTACTTCCAGATTTTCAGTTTAGCAAGTTAAAGTATAACTATAAAAAAAAAGTGAACACAATTTTTTTTTTTGTTAAGATGTGTGACAACAGTCTGAGACTGACCTAACTGCAACCATAGACTCTTTTGGTAATACCAACACTGATATTTTAATTCAGCATAGCTGAACAGCATAATATAGCCATATTTAAATAACTGGAATGGAAAACTACATACACTATCAGATGGCTAAGCTTGTAAAATATTTTCTCGTCACTTACAAAGTTTATATTTTTAGCCCTAAGCGTATAACATCTCAATACCTCTGAGAAGCTGTTGAAAATAATCTGTTCAGAGGCGACAACATAAAAAGTAAGAGCATGTAATTTTATCACTGGAGTATCAGGGCAGCCTTTAGTTCCCTTTGAGGGAATTGTGGGTAACCCAGAAAAAGCCTCTATATTTTCTATGCCTGTCAAGTGCCTGAACACAGCAGTAAATTCACAGAAATTCCTGGAAAGGCCACTTGTCCTATGAATTCCCCATATGAGAACCTTTGTTTGAAACTTCCTTTCACACTGCTAGGAAATCATGGAGGAGCTTTTGAGAAAGTGTTCAGAATGCTGTGAGGTTCACTGTAACCTCCATATTTTCTCTTTCTGGACAGCAGTAAGACTGTAATATTTCAGTGAGCACCACTGCTGGCACACAGGCTCATCTGATGTTGTGTCACCACTGTTTATTACATAATGTAGCACCCAAGAGAGAATGATGTAAAACTTATTTTATTTAGTTATTTTAATACTTAAGGGGGTGTTTTTTTAAAAGCTAACAATCCTTTTTTATTGAACTTACACTATTAAAATACAAAATGTTGATTGGTAAGGGCTAGCTTTTAACTGAGCTACAATTACACATGAAAAAGATTATTTGGATCAAACTATACAGGAAGTTGTCCTGAGATAATTTCAGCTATGATGTTTATATATACAAAAGACACCTCTTTTGCTGTATTGTTTTGTGACAATTATGTTCATCTAACAGGTTACACAAAGCTCTTTCCCATCACAGTTTATGCAAATAATTACCACAATGCACGGCAGTAAATTTGCCAAAAATATATCTAGATCTCATATGAGTAAAAGTCTCATTTGCTTTCATCCTACAGTTTGAAGACCTGTACATATAATCACTTTTAAGAGAGTTAAAAAATTCAAACCAGGTACTAAGCTGCAAAAGACGAAGAACCCATGGATAATCTTTTGTTTGTATAGTTTTACCAACACTTATAATATAATATCACTGTAACTTGACCTAACCAATAATATTATTCATTGAAAATACATTACATACTGTGTGAAGTTTGCATTTTTATGAGCAAATTTTTCTATTGTGCTTATGAAAAGGCTGCAATACATACAACCAATGGCAAAAGCATCAAGCAGTCTATGTTCCTGTTTAACTGAGGCTGGGATACTTATTGAAAGTCTTCTGAAGCAGCTGATTTGTACAGAAGCTCAAGATTTTGTCTGAAAAGGCTGCTTCATGGGTTAATGTATTCACCTATAAATAAAAGCAGTGACAGCTCTCCTGTCAGTACACACTGATGGACGGTTCCTTTTTCCACCATTACAGCCTTGTGAATGTGGGAAAATTAATTTAAGTGGTAGTTAATTTCTAATGAATTCCATTCAAGCGGTTAATATGGTCCCTTGATGTTATGGTAACCTTCATGGATCGTTGCATTATGTAAATAAATTCTACTTTATGGTGGTTTATTAAAAAAGAGGAAGATTGGTGAGTCCAGTCAAACCTTCACATATACAAACCTGCACAAAATTTCTTAAGAAATTGCTAAAAATAGACTGTTTGAGAAGAATACACTTGGTATCCTACAAAGCATACCATTCATCTTGATAAGACATCTAATTTTTATGTGATTTTGGCAGGATCATCTATTATTTGGAGCTGAGAACAAGATTTTTAGGAAGGAAATCCACTTCACTCAAAGTGGTATTACAAATGCAGCGTGTATGTCCTTGAGGGACTCTCCAAGCCCTTAGATCAGCTGTTCTGCACAAGCATGAATCACTGGACAGGTTTCACACATCTCAGCTCCCGTCTTATTCCCTCCTTATTGTGTCTTCTGGGGGGAGACCTCTGACAGGGTGTACTCTGAGGAGGACATTTCCATGGCATCTTACTCCTCTAAGTCACTCAGAGGGACAGTGAGTTGTTCAAAGGCAATCCTGAAATATGTAGTGCGAGGTATGTTTCCAAGACACATAAGGTAGACATTCATCTGCCATACTGGCAAACGCAAAAATATTTGGGAGGACAGAATTATGTAAAATATTTTAGGAAAAATTAACACCATACATTAAGGCGTATGGTGTAGCCAATAATGTCTAAGAATGTAGGAGAGGGTATGCTTGTAGGCAAAGGCAATATTTTTTAAAAGACAATTGAGACAGCTGGAAAAAAAGCTGGTAAGCTTTGGTATATGTGAGAATGCCTTGTCTACTCAAAAGCTTTCTAATTTTTTTTCTAACAATATCAGTGATCTCATAAAATATATTACCTTTCTTACAAGGCCTATCTCACAAATTCAAGCATTACACGAAAGTGTTATTAGGATGATGAGAGGAGCAGAAAATCTGCTTCATGAGAAAAGATTAGAAGTACCTGCTCAGCTTAGGAAAACAAAGATTTGAGCAAGGACATGGGAGTTACCCAGAAATAAATATCAAGCAGGTAAATTCTCTAGGAACAGAAGCACTGTTTAACAGAAAAGATAATTTTGGCATAAGTTGTGAACAAATGTAGAGCTGGAGTTAGAAGATTAGGAAGAGGAGGGATGTCCTAGACTGTTTGAAGAGTCATTTTAGGAAAAGGCACTTAATATTCAATGCAGAATTTAATGTATTTGTTTAAATAATATTAATTAGTTGCCAGCATAGCAGGGAGTTGGAGTTTATCCACTGCCTTCACGACTTTTCCATTGATCACCATTCTCTGGACAAAGTGTCCTATAGCTGACTGTGACCATACGCCTCACAGGCAGCAGCTTTCCATGCCTGGAGAGAATACAGCTATGCTGTGGTTAAGGAGACCCTAAATGATCAATGTTTCAAAGACCTTAACACAAATGGCCTCTACCTTGTGGCCCTGCCATCAGAGCTCTCTGCCCTGCTCATGGCACAGAGACATTGTCTGATTCACACTTGGCACTCAGCTACCCCACCTCTCCCTGTGAGCCTTAATGTCACATCCACTCAGTTTTGCTCTTCACCTTTTCACATAGTATTAAGGGATGCACCTTAAACTGACCAGAAAGGATCTTCCATAAAAATCTTTTTGTCTTTCCTGACCTGTTTTCCCCCTGAACATTTTTTAAACATTACACATTATAAATCTTAAGCTCTTTAAAAGCCAGCATTTTTTTAAGATGCCCAATTAAATGAGATGGAGATGAAGATGAAGACGAGATGAAGACTTGCAACCTTCCATGTCTGTGCTTTTGTTGGATGATGCTGAGAATTTATGCTGTGTGCAGAAGGCCATGATATGAAGTAATGTGAGACATCAAAGCCAGCTGGAATAGTACTGGAGACCTGGGATGGGCTGAAGGAACCAGCCATACTGAACATAAGGCTGTGACACTAGTCTTAGACAGTGCTAAGTTAGCTGTGCTAGTCCAGACACTGAACTGTTTCTGAGTCTGGGTTTTGTCTGAAGAAAGCACCATGGAAACTCTGTCAGGGATGCAGGGCAGATGATCAAGTGAACAAGGTGCAGGAGCAAAAAACTAAAGTGGTTCAAACTGACTCATGATATGCCTAATGTTTCAAAACTAAAAAAAAAAAAATCCTAGTATACATATATGAATTCACAACTGCTCGAGAAACATGTCAAAGCACAACTGCAAATGTGAACCACCATAAAATCTGAATGTCTTTCACTGCGGTTTCAGGGGTATTAAAGCAATGATAGATACCCTGGGTTTTTCTATGAGTGATTTGGGTGTTATGTAGATCGAACACTCATAAGCTCAGGTTAAAAAATCAGGAAAGTAGTAATAATGATAATGGAGCAATGGGTAAAATTTTGTGCTGTTTAACACACTGAACCAATTTTCATTTTGTTACCTTCAAATGCAAAGTTATTCATCTAGAAATCAGACATTCCAACTCCACCGGCAGAAGAGAGGGCTGTGTTAAGCAGAGGAGAAGTGTTGAACAATGTAAATCTTTTACAGGTAATAAAAAACTGTCAGCAAACAAATTCTTTACAGAAATCCATAGCAATGACGTGATCTTCAAATGAAGGAAGCAGATTACTGAGAACAAAATCCAGGGGCATTTTAACCTCAGTGCGCAGCATCACTAAGGTAGATTCTACCTATAGTTCCTGTGTCCATATTTTTAAAAAGAAATGAGAGGAGGGTACAGGGAACAGAAATATCTAAAGGTTAGACAAAATATTTTATACTGAGAAAGATGATTAATGTGATTATGTTAAGAAAAGATTAAAAGGGTGACTGAAATTTAGTGGCTGCCTTTTGAAGGAAAAATACAGGAATCTAAGAATAAAAGGCTTAACAAAATTTGGTAACTGCAAATTAAAGCAAAGAGGCTCACCTTTTTAACAGTGAAGTGATGCTATTTTGTAACATAATCATAGCTGTGTCACTGGCTGCTCATCTCTCCACTACTCATCTATCCAACTCCACAGCTGTGGTCTCTGACTGCAGCCATGTTTTAGGTTTCACGTCCTACCTCTGGCAGAACAGACTTCTTAAGCCGACAGATCAAGTCCCACGTCACCATCTCATGTTTACTGTATTCTCATTCATTTAAATACATCAAGTAAGTTCCTTTTCTCTGTGACTACACAAGTGGTGATCAGGATGAATGACCAGATGACATAAAACAAAGCTGTTATTTAATAGCTAGATCAGCAATCAAAGCAAAACCAAAGTACTTGGCACAAAACATAGATGCAAAAGTTCTTATCTAAAGCCATGAAAGTGACCTATTTTAGACATCCCAGTCACTGCATTTATAAATATTAGCCTCCTAGTATGAATCCCTTTTAAAACTGTGTAGACTTTGGGACTGCTTGCTCCCAGTCTTTTCCTCATTTAGGCACTGTTCATTATCAATCTTTAATCACGTACAACAGAGAGACTCACATTATTCCCTGCCTGTTCTTTTGCTTACTTTCCACCACTAAATGGAATCAATGTATTTTTAGATCAAATGGCTTTGCAAAGTTCACTTTTTATTCCTTTTTTGCACAATGTGGCACATAAGGACAGGTGGCTTCTTGAAAAATACTGCTTGTTTTCAACAGTTTATTCATATTTAGAGACAACAGATTTCAAAGACTGATGCACAAACTTCTAGATGAAATGGCAAATTTTTCATTTCTGGAGGCAGGTGGATAACTCCAGCAAGTGACAGCTTCATCTTGGGTGCCAATATTCTCTCTGTACCAACTTTCATCATTTTTAGATCAGGTTCAGTGTCTTCACTGTGATGAAGCTCTTATAAAGATTGCTGCCTCCACTATGACTGGGATACGGAGCAATAACGAAACTGCTGCAGTTTATCTCCCAGAGGTATAGAAGTAAAACACCACCACTTACCTAAATAAACTGGGCTGTAAAGTGTGACAGTTCAATAACAGCTTCATGGGCAGCTCACCTATTCCTAAAGGAAGATAAATTCAGTCCTGGAAAGGAGAGGTCACTGGACAGGTGAGGGCATGCCCCATCATAGGTGTGGTGAGGTAAACTGTCCCAGCTAGTTGGAAAGAATCCAGCCCCTTCTCAGCCTCTAGGGACAAACTGGCACAGATTTCAAGCTCCAAATTAATAATCTGGTGAGCTGTAATAGAAAGAATGCAAGTATTTAAATGTAGAATCAGTTTTATTAAACTGAATGGGATTACTTTATCCTTAACTACCATTTTAAAAGTAATTTGATAGTTTTCAGCAGCGTGTATCAAGGTGTGTCTGCCCTTGCCGATTCAGAACTTTGCAATATGGTGATGCTGCAGTTCAACATAAATCAGTTTCAGTGCATGGAGCTCACTGAAACCACGGAGGGACCTTGGTGTTACACAGAAGATACTCTGAACAGTGCCTGCAATAGCATGTTGTATCTGTTTGCACTGTTAAACAAAGAGGAGAAAACAGTCTGGCTTCTCACTTTCTTTTTAATTAAGAATGTTTACATTTTTGTTTTATAGTTTTATTTTTGTTTTTTAATTTTACCTACTTCATCTCTGTAAATAAAGAAAAAATTCCAACTGTTAATATTTGGCAAATGCATTAGCAACTGCTCTGATATGTCACTCTTTCTTGTACATTTTTTTTTTCTTTTGTGGATGGTAGAATAATTGGAAGAACAATATGGTGTCTACATTACTCAAAAATAACTGTTATTTTAACTGGGTGCGGGAAACCAACTGCGGTGGTGTCAGAATCTGGAACAGTCACCTGTCAGTCAGCTAACCTCAGGGTGTACTGTCTCCATCCGAGCAGACACGGCTTCTCAGCACTCTAATTCCTAAAGACTTCTCCCTCACCTGTCATTTTTGAACAGCTATTGTCCTGAATTCAGCAACCAATACTGTAATTCCCATACACACAACCACAGACAAAGTCTGACAGTCATTAATATACATGAGCTCTAAGATTTATCCTCCAGTTGACCTAAATACATCTCTACCTGTTGCGTATCAGGAATCTGACAATCTTATTCCCTAGAACAGTTTTGAGGAGTTAAGCAAGTTCAGTCACTCACAACTGCAAAAGATTTTCATAATTGTACAATGGAGACAGTCATAGGAGACATCAGGTGTCACATTCCCACTCCACTGTGGGGATTTAAAGAATGAAGATCCTCTGGAGGGGGTAACATAGACATGTAAGCAGTAGGAAGCCAAAAGCTAAAAATGTAATTTGCACCTGAGTCTTATTTCAGCCTTCAGTGTATGGATTCTTCCTGTGTTATTGGGTACCATTTTCCTCCCTAAAACATTTTATGTTCTGGCCGCGCTCTCCTTATCATTTCCCTCCCTTTCAGCCCCCAGGGGGAGAAATAAAAAATAAAACACACACAATTAAGGAATTAACACAGATTGGTATTTTTAGTATTCCAGGACTAAATTTTTGACCTGGGTAATTTCAGTGGTTGTTGTGTGCCCCCTCCTTTGCCAACAGCTGTTGAGGTAGCACAACATTCAGAAGGTCTGTAATGAAGGACATGAACCCTTAGCTATCAACCACAAGGCTACTGGCTGAATTATTTCACCTGCTCATTTTGCAGTTGCTGTAAACAAACCTAAAATAAATACGCACCACCCCCAGCTATAGTAATTTTCCTCATGTCATTCAAATTACAGAAAGCTATAGAATCTGATTTTTTTAGAACACCTCTGTAACAGTTTGTAGACATCAACTAAAAAATAGTACTTACAAGTGTGAGATTCAATACTCCTGCCTAACAGATGGAAAAATTGAGACAAAGGCAAAATTGCCTTTTCAAGATTATACAGCAAGTCAGTGGCAGAGTACAATTACAATTCAGAACCTCCTAGTTTCTAATCCTATAATCCTCTTTCCAAAATCTATTGAGCACAACCAAATATGCTGTTTCAGTGATGGCCATGAATGTTCCACCCCAGGTACCTCAAACTGACTGTTCAGACAATGACACATGAACTGTTTATAGCCATAATAAACATTTGAATTCAAATTACTTCACATCTCAAGTTTCTGACCAGCAGCCCTACATTCAAAGGGTTTAATTAGGAAAAAAAATTTCCTTATTGTAAGTTGTCGAAGTAAGATACTGAGTCAGCACTGTATAAAAGCTTGTCTTAGGCCAAAGGGGGAGATGAAAACAGTAATTTGGGCCTCTCTCTGCTGTACAGTAATCCTACCCCTAAATTTCACTCCATTCTGAGTGCAGACTGTATTTCACACCAGCCTGGCAGAGTGAAGGCTTCACACACTGCTGAATTCAGGAAGTCTTCCCAGGTAATGACTGTTGCTCCTCAACCTGGCCATTCATACTTGCAGGTGTCTCTTAACCATCTGATACTGCTCCTGGCAAGAGAGCCCTTAAACGTTTGGGTACCAGCAGTTTGCTGTGTACCAGTGAGTTGCCTTTCTCTGACTGAACCAAGGGGTTGGATGAACTGCTTGTGAGGCTGTAAGAGCACCTGCCAACTCTCTTTCCTAAAAAGCCCAACCAAGAGACCCTTACTTCATCGCATGCCCAACCCACAGGTCAGTCCTTACTATCTATCAGAAAAGTGGGTAGGCCTGGAAATCACTGGGTTTTTTTGGTCATACACTGTTTACTGCAAAGGTGCACTAATAGCTAAACTCACAAGGTATCACAGAGGTTCAGAGCACACAGGCCTTTTCTTCTGCTGGAACAAAACACAGCACACATCTACAAATGTGTACCATTAACACTGAGAATCAGAGCTTTTAAAATCTTCAGCTCCTAAGACAGCTTAACTGTCAAAGCACGTTAAAGGTGTAAAATATTTCCAAGAAATTTCTCTGCTTACATTTTACTTTCATGCACAAGCTGTGGGCATTTAGAAGTTCTTTTTCATGAGCATCCAAATTTCAATCAAACCTTTTAAAGTACAGCAAGTTTTTCACTACTTCAAGGTTCTTTGATTTTGAGGAGCCTTACACATTTTGAATCAGTCTCTCTAGTTAGATGAAGCTAGCCTGTTTTCTCTCCTCCCATTTCCATGAATTCATTTGAATGGCCCCTAAGATAGATGTGTATGTTAACTAACCTGCTCCTCTCCCTCCAAACCCTCATTTCCAGTGATGAGGTAGATGAGTGAAAAGACAAACCACCCAACACATGGAAATACAATAATTACTGCCTCTGTGAAGCCACAGCTTCACAGGCTTAGAGTCTCATTGTCTACAAGCACTAAGCAAAAATATATTAATTATAAAAGTTAATGTAAAGTTATGGAATTATAACTGGGCAGAAAAAGTCTTCATGTCATCATACTATCCAAGGTTACAGCAACTTCAAACACAGTGTTCAACCAATTTCACCTCTTTCAAGTCAGGGACACTTTCTCACAGTACTCTGGCAAACTTGTAGCCGTAACAGGACAGTTTTCTGAAAGTTTAGTTTAGCACCATTTGCTAAGAACTTGCAGTTCAGAGGATGATCTAACACTCCTGCCTCAAGCAGAGTCATATTGAGAAATGTAAGGAATACCACTGGTGACTGAAGCAATTTTGGCTCTAATTAATTCACGGATACCAATTCACTAGTTTGCATTCAACATTAAGCTTGGCTATATGGCCTCTGAGGCATTACTGCTCTCAGTCATTCTCTCCACACCTGTCAGGAGAGAGTTCCTTCAAGGGACACAAAAAAAGAAAAATATTCTTACACCTCACCAATCGATTAGAGTGAGCCTAAAGCTTGGCAGAATCTTAAGGCAAGCTAGATGGAATCTGAAATTGCCTGCCTGAGTTTGAAGCTATCGGTTCTGTTATCAACATCTTGGGGTGGGGGGAAGGGTGTTCAAGAAAAAAGCTTCAGTGTGTTGTAGTAATGAAAATCAATGGAGTTTATTTTCATTTTGCTTAATTAAACCCAAATGCACCTCAGAGTCCAGTGATTCAGCTTCACCCTTCCTAATTTAACAGCGCGGTGATTTTAAGGCTTCATGTTTCAGACGACGACAAGAGATCCTGTAGCCTGTTGTTTCCCGCTTCAGTTCTCCGCATCCAAGGCCTGAAATTCCGGCAAGGGCCGTCAAGATCGCACCTCGGTCCCGCTGTTCCAAAGATGACACACTGTCACGATTCCGCGATTCGTGTCCCCAGCTGCCAGCTCCCGGAGGCC
>NW_005054311.1:4264346-4273625 GCF_000277835.1 Geospiza fortis
GTGTCTTGCCGTAAACAGTGGCTAGGTACTGGAATAGGCCGCCCCGGAGGCGGTGGCGGGTCCGTCCCTGGAGGCGTTCAGGAAATGGCTGGATGTGGCGCTTAGTGCCACGGTCTGCTTGACGTGGTGGGTTCGGTCCTGGTTGGGTTTGACGATGTCAGACGGCTTTTCCAACCTGATTTATTCTGTGATTCTCCGTTCAGCGCGCACAGTGGGAATTCATGCTCCTGGGTGATCCGTATACAGCAGGTGCGCGCTGTTTCGGGGAAAAAACAAAAGCCCCCGTTGATCAGGATCGGGGTCATTGGCCATTACCGAGCGTTCCGGTCCGAATCCGACTTGTGGCCGAAGGGTTGACAGGTGGAGGAGGCACCCTTGTGTCAGTGCCTTGTAACTCCAGGTTACCTCTTTTCCAAAGGAGAAGCTGAGACTCGTGTGGTGCCTTGAGATGGGAGAGAGGATGGCAGGTGGAGCTAACTTGGGAAAGCTGGCTCCGTGGTTACTTAGCAGAACAGAAATAAATACGAAACCTGAATTTCCCAGTTTAGTTCACCACCTAGGTGAGATCCAGGAGCAGCATTATAAATAATACATTTGTGTTCATCTCTGTGATCAGGCTCTTCTGTTTACTGGCTTTCCTGCCAGCCTCAACACCACCAGTTTCCTTGTCTGTTGTGCTTTCCAATGTGCAATTCAGTTACTTGTGTGAGGGAAATGGAAGCCAATTTTTCTGTATACTATATGCTTGTAAGGTGATAATATTTGAATCTAAGTATACAATTCAAGCTATTTATTTTCTAAGTCTTTGTGTTCTATGTTTATAGTTGTTGCTCTGTAAATAAGATCAAGTTTATTTTACATTCTAGGTATATGATGAGAAGGATTATAGAAGAGTTAGATTTGTTGGACGACAAAAGGAGGTAACTCATTCTACTATTTTTCATGGGAGGGGGGGTAGTTTATGGGTTTCTTTTCTTTACCTAATAGTAATGTCCTCAACCTCATTGTCATTAAAAAGCCCCAAACCAAAAAAGCCCCAAAAAAGCCCAACAAGCAAGAAACTGACTAAACCCAAACCCTACAACTAAAGCCAACCCATCAATGAGAAAAAAAAAAAAAACCCAAAAAACCCAAAAAACCAACAACAAAACAAACCAGAAAAACCCCCAAACAAACAAACAAACCTTACCAAAACCAAATTTGGATTTGGGGTTTCAGTGGAGTTTTTTTTCACTATGGTGAAAAATTTTTTTAAGGCAGCTTATGGTTGCTTCTGTCTTACCTCCCTGCTTTTGGTAAACTTGAAAAACTCAAAACTTGCTCTGCATTTGCTAAGTGCTTGCATTTAGGATGTTAGAGTTGTAGGCATTTGAACATCTTAAACTTGGAACAGTTTTTGTTTTAAGCATGTGTTTTAAGAAGTTGTATGTTTTTATCACATTTATATTCAGAAAAATCGCATCATTAAATACTCTGCTGAATTGTTCGTCTGTTTATATATCTGTTTTGAAGCTTAATTTGCTTCTGTGTAGTTAAAATTCTGATCTTTACCCAAGTTACGTTTTTAATGAGCCTGAGAAGCATTTACTGAAAGAGTGATGAAACAAATAAAAGTAAAATGCAGGCTATTCTGAAATAATGAAGATTCAAGTGCAAAGTCTAGAAAATAGTCTAAGAAAATAAAGATAGTGTAGAAGGTAATCTTACCCCTAAGGAGTTGCAGCTGGGCCAATTATCAAAGATTGGGAACAGGCCTGACTTTAAGAGGCGCAGGTGTAACCAATGAGAAGCAGAGTGCTATAAAAGAGTGGGGTGGCTGGTTGAGAAGGGACCTGGAGGCAGTTGGCTGCTTTGTGAAGAAGAAAGAGTCAGTGCTCTGAGGAGCTGCCCATGAGAAACACCAAGAAGGTATGAAGCTTTTGTGATAAGGAGATAACAGTATGGAACCCCTGCAATAAGATGACAACAAAAACTGACCACGGCAACTGCTAAACTGCATCTGCCACAGTCCAACCAGGGCATCCTGCCCTTCTGTAATCCCTAAGGTAGAGCAGGACCTATTTCAAGGCTGCCATTCCCACTTCAGCTCGGCCCTTTCTGTTGGGCTGGTGCAGCAGCTGAAGGTGTGAGGAGGACTCACCTCAGTGCTCGTCTGTTTTTAATATTCTCTCCTGCCTTCCCTCTACATCTTTGGACCAGGATCAAATCCAAGTTTGGTTTTATCTCTTTAGTTTCCCAGACCATGGACTGGCACAGGTGGATAGGTGGGAAGAAGCAGCAACAAAATTGTCAAACTGGCACTCTGTCAGGAAAAAAATAGCCCATTGATTTATGCTTGGAGCAAGGCACATCTGGATGTGCTGAGGGAGTCAGCCTCTTCCTGCTGCGTGCTGCTGTGCTTTAGTCAAAGGATTATGTTGTAACTGCAACCACTTGGGCTTTTTTGTGGTGTTTTCCTGGTGATTTCCTAGACTGTGTCTTGTTTAGTAGGCTGAACCACAGAGAAGTCTTAGCTACACAGTAGATGAGAGGTCTTTGCTTCTCTCTTTCTCCAGAAGTACCTTTTGTGGTTAAGAAGTGTTGGGATGAGTGGAGTTCATGCTTCTAATCCTGAAGCAAAGATGTATAATGGTTTTATCTCCTTCCTCCTTTAGCACAAAATGAAGGATACACAATTTTGAGTGTTACTAAAAATAGCAGTAAAAGTTCTTGCTGTTTAGCAAAAATTACATGACTTGTAGACACAGCCCCAGACAGTGGGGCTCTTGATGTTACCAATCTCTTTCAATACCAGAACCTATTTTTTTTGCTAACTTTTTTTAGCTATCATCTTCTTCTGGTAAGGATAAATTCTTAATTGGCAAAACTGACTTTTCCATTACTGTACCAAAAAATGCAGCGACTTAATGGGAGACTTGGTGGAAGATGCTAAGTTGTTACGTACTAGGATTATATAAAAACACCATTGTAGTTCCTAGGGATTTACGTAATGGACACATAGCTGTCTTTTTCTCAAAAATCTCATCTTTATTACAATAGCAGCATGTTTATACACAGAGCAATACATACTGCCTCCTTTAGGTGTGCATATTATTTGATATTCATGTGTGTATGTCATGGCCTTTGAAAAAGGTGGCCCCTCCTGGAATACTTTTCCCTGAATTGTAGCAGTAGTCGTCTGCTCAGTGCACACTTGGAGAGTGTTGGATTGCTGTAGGTCCTGCTGAGGGACAAGCTGCTGTGTCACCAGCCTACCCAGACCTGGCTATGTTTTCCAGGCCATGCAGGTGTGCTCTAGGAAGAAGCCCTACTTGTCAGTGATGTGGATATTTGCGAAGTGTGTATGATGGATTTACAGAGTGGAGTAGTGGCATTTAGAGGTTTTTTCCTTTTTTCTGATGCTAAACAATTTGTCTTTCTGACTGTTGTTATGCACCACATTTATGTTTTCATGAGATTTCTGTGCAGTGATAGAATAAGCTACATGGCTAGAGCTCTAAATTACCAGCAGTTGTTTTATCTCATGCCTGACCTTACTTGTCTCACTATTATTTTTGAATTTATCAGCAGAGATTCTTCTGCAATTTTATCATGTAGTCACTAAAGCCGAATACAGTGTTGGTTAAATATGTTCTGTTCTTGTCTTCTTCTTTCTGCTCACCTCTCTGCTGAATCTGCTGAAACCTGAGCACTGATGTGGCCTGTATATCAGGGGAAAAGGTTTACTTTTGCAGAGTTTAGTGTTTAGTTCCTTGATCTGCCTTATAGCAGAGCCTTAGAGATGGTGGAGGAGTTGGGAGGAAGCCTAAGCAGGAATTTCTCGAAAGGCTGTAGTGGAACTGCGTGAGGAGGCAGCAGATGGCAATTGCTTTCTGTTTGAGTGTGGATGGTATCTGAAAGTTTCCCTCTTTTCCTTACAGGTGAACAAGAATTTTGCTATCGATTTGATAGCAGAGCAGCCTGTGAGTCAAGTTGAAAGCAGAGTGATATCGTGCGATGGTGGTGGTGGAGCTTTGGGACATCCCAAAGTATACATAAACTTGGTAATGTCATTATTCTGCATATAGTATGTTTTGCCTGTGCGTTCTGTTTTTGTAAGATTATCTGGTTTTTGGAATGCTAGTTTAACAAAATAAAAGAAGCAACCACCTGAGGTACTAATTTTATTTGGTGCCTGATATAAATCAGAAGAATTAGAGGGCTCCATTTGAAGTTGCAGAAATTCCTTCTTGAAATTTTGGTTTGTTTAGTAGTTTAATAGGACAGTATTTTTTAAAAAAGAAATCAGGTGAAGTAGTACGAGCAACCACTGAGGGCAAAAATTAACATCCTTGCTGCATTTTGGAACGGTAATTATTTAAATGCCACCATGTAGTTTGACCATACATTTGCAGTATTTTTAGGACTATGCAGTTTATTTTCAGTCTTGCAAGTTCAAGGGAAAAAGAAGGAAGAAAACCAAACAAACCGACTCCTCTTTCAGTCTTTGGGAATTTTGGTAGTTCTGAAGACTGAATATTTCAGTCATGGCCAGAGAATGAAGAATAAATATTGTCTTATCCTCCTGTTGACAGTAGTGATAATTTCCAGTGTATTCTTGTTCTAGAGAGCAAAAATATTGAGGCTTCTGTCCTATGACCTTAATTGATGCCACTGTTGCTTAGGTCCTGTTCCCAGGTAGAGCCTGATTGCAGATGTTTTTGTCGGCTCATCTAAACTTCGACATTTCCTAATGCCTGAAAGAATGGTGGGGAAGGGCTGGTGTCCTTAAGTGTCAGTGTTGTTATGACTCCTAACTAGAATCATAAGCATTTCTATTTTGAACCAAGTAAGAATTTTGTAATAATTCATTTTACATTATCCAAAGTCAAATGTTTGGAGGTTCTGATTTGTAACACTTAGGAAGGACTTCAGCCTTCTGTAGCACACTCCTGATTTTTTTATGTTGATTCGTTTGATGTGTGCCATACTCTTGAAGAATCTTTGCTTTCAGTGTTTCAAAAAATACTAAGCTCTGTACTTTGGCAACATTGATTGATTTTAAGATGGCACAAATAAATAAGAGAAAAATTGTAATTACTTAAAGTTTTCTAAAGTGAAACTGGCAGCTGTTGTATTTTTATATTTTTGCAGGACAAAGAGACAAAGACTGGAACATGTGGATACTGTGGACTTCAGTTTAAACAGAAGCATCACTGAATGATCATCCCTGTGTGCTTGCAGGTTTCTGCTCAGATGTTAATGTTCAACTATAAATAAACAATATATTTAGAAAGCCAAGATTTGTGTTTATCTTAAGTATGGAAAGTCCAGTCTTTACATTTTTAAAACCCAACTTGTCAGGTATTTGAGAGCTGAATCGTATTACAATATCTGCTTTGTACTTAATTTAGTTTTCATGTCTGGCAGACTTCTTGTAGTCTTAGAATTGGTGTTTGGCTGTAGATAGGTTTGGTTTGTACTTGGTAGATATGTATTCTTTTCAACACTGAATGAGCTGTAATTGTTTACTGGGTGATTAATTATCCTAGGTGTTTGTCTGTTGTCATTGTGTGACACTTCTAATTGGTTCACGGTCCAGTATCTATAGCTAGACTCACAAATGGAAATACAAAGATATTATGATACTCAGCATTACAACACTCACTCCTGGAAGCAAGATTGTCAGCCCTGAATTAAGTAGCTGCTCTTGTGACCTGTTTAAAAGAAGCCACCAGTGCCTGGAATAGTAATCAGTGTGAGCTGGAGAACTACCCAAGCTGGCACGTGTGAAAGGTGAGGACATAACCATTTGCCCTTCATTTGAAGGGGTGAGAGTGTATCTGTTCTGATTGGGATTCACACCCAAAACCTCTGTTTGCAGCTAGGATGATGACCTTAACTCTGCGGTGCCTGGGCAGCACCATGACTTGCAATTGTCCTCCATGGAAGTAGTGAAAAAGAGTCTTGTCAGAGTAGGCATTGCTCCATTACAGGTGGTAGCTTCTGCTTCTTTAATACAGGTAATTTGACACTGAGAGCATCTACCTAGGCTGTGTGAGGCTGAATGGTTCTCTCTGTAGAAATCATGTGTTTAGAGGCTGTATTGCATGTAAGTAATTGCATGGACACCCCTCCTCTTTTTTCATTCACTCCGCCTATAAAAGCTTTACCTCTTTCTGTCTCTTTCCCCTTATTCTTCCTCTCACTTTTTCTCCTTTCCATTACTGCTGGTTTCAGTGATCTTCTGGCCATCAATTTATTCTTTTTAATGACCTAGATTTAGGAAGTACTAATTAGAGTTATGCATTCTTGTGCAGTGTAGGTTACTGAGCAGTGACCTTTCTATAAGGCCAGGCTCTATTACGAAGGTTGTAATTTTGTAATGTTATTGCAGTGGCCAAGTTAACATCTGTTGTATTTGGAGTAGCACCTGAGCACGTACAAAGATGGCAACAGATCTTTCCATGAAACACAGTAATTTGCAATCTGACCTTATGCAAATGATCTGTCAACAGCATAAATGGGATATTATGAACAGTCTTCTGATAAATCTTATGCTTGAACTATCAGTGTCTGTCTTGAAGCATAAATCTGGTTGCATTTTACTCTGGCTCTCTACCAGTTTGTAGGGTATTTTGGCTGGCAGAGTTCTCTCATGGTGCAATCATCTCTTCAAAGAGACCTGAAACAAATAATTGTGTACAGTCCTCTTCCTTGGACTTTTGATGTTCTAATGAATAATATATCTGCTTGGATCACTGCTGCTCATAATAAATTAACAATGTTTAAATTGGCACGGCATCTGCTGAGGACCCAGACAAATCCCATCCCACTGGTCTGAACTATGGAATGCTGTTCTTGGATGTTCTCTCTGAAGTACTTGTGCTGTGTGAAGCTGTTGACACCCGTGAAACAACGGCCTCTTTGCTCCGGTGATCTCCACAGGAAGACTTCAGACTTTGCTTCATGTCAGTTCCTGTGTGCTAGGTTTGTGTATGTACACGGGGATGATTGTTTATATGAAGTCTTGCACTTTGAACTATGCCATCCACATACCTGTGGAAAGGCCAGCCTTGATTTGCAGGAAAAAGAAGAGGGGAGAAGCAAGAACTAAACTTTACTGGTTGTGCCAAGCAGATGCATGTGAAATGGATGTGTGAGGATAAACCAGAACACATCATATCAAAGTAAGGGTAGACTAAACCAGGTAAGTATCAAAGCAGCTTTGCAGTTCTTAGGTCACAAATTCAGACATGAAAGCGGTATGGAATAAAACTTTCAGACTTTTTTGTTCCTCATAAATAATTTATCCCAGCCTGGAACTACAGTCTCTGATTAGTGAAGTGCAAACCATAGTTTATACTCTGTCACTAGGGGAGTGCAAAGTACCAACACATGATAATGGTCTCAACTTTATCTTGGTTTTCTAGTAAAACCAGATAGGCTTTTCCCCCCTTTATTGCTGCATGTATTAAGGTTGATGAAAATCACTATGTATTTAAACTCCCAAAATAAATAAGGACCATCCATATTTTCCCCCATAATACTTGGTAGCTCTCTGTCCTCTAATTAAAAATAAACTAAAATGTATTTACAAGGCATGTTCTGTTTACAAGAGCACAAATCATTACTATGACTATGGCACAATATGTAAAAGCACTTTTTCAAAACTTTTTCATTTGTCTGGCATTTGTCTGCTAGTGCTCTGGAAGTTGTTCTTGTAGAAGTTTTCTCCAAATCAGCAAATAGTATCCCTAAATTTCTCACCCTCTGACTTGCCATTAGGTCATTACTTGCCCTTTTTATTCAATACTCTTGCGAGTATCAGACAAATACAGCATGCTGTAATAGCAATAGAAATGTTTGCTTTTGTAATATCCACATTGTTGGCATTTTTTAGTGTGTTCCCTGCTAGTGGTGCACATTGTTCGAGAGGCAATACTTGTTGGCTTAGAGCCAGCGCTAAAGGAGGCCACATGGATTAAAGATTTATTCCCATGCTTGGTGGGCAGCTAGGAGAGCTGTAAAGTTAAGTAATATGTATGTTGTAAATGGTTAAAGGAAGATGAGAACAGAAGGCTGATAGCAGGCATAACTAAGGCAAATATGGAGCACTGAATTTACTTTAGAATCAAGCAGATGAGTTGGTCTAACATGAGAGGGATGTGGTGGAATTGTAAAGTAGTGTAAAAAGATTGGCAAATGAAAAGATGTATGTAAATCTATGTTATATTATGTAATTGTATAATAGGAAGTCAATGCAATAATTTCCAGTAATAGGCACTCAAGGGGTTGCTCTTTAGTAGCAGCTAAATTTAGCCATTTTTAATTTGGAATGCTCAGATAATGAGTTTCAACAGGGCTGTCCAATGAGCTTCCTGGAGCATTAATGGTGATTTTTTATAAGATCTGAAGTACTGGAGGAAGAGCACAAAAATGGCTAATGTGCCAACATTCAAAGAGGGTGAAAGGCATGACCTGGATAATTACATGTCTGTCAGTTTGACATCACTTCTGGGCAAAATAATAAGGGACCTAATTAATAATGAATTAAAGAAGTGTTGTATAATTAGTGCCAATCAACATGAGTTATAGGAAAGCCAGACCATGTCAAGTTAGCATGATGTATTTTTGATGAAATTAGGAAAAATGGTTGATAAAGTGTAAATGTAATATGCTCTGATTTCTTTGAAGATTAGAGTTAGTAGTCCATATTTTGATTCAGAAAGGAAAGTCTTGTGTAATCAATCAGTAACACTTCACATATTGTACCTATGTTAAAGGGTAGATAATTCTTAGGTGTGTAACTGTCGGTGTTAAATGAGACTCCTTGCTGAAAGAATGCATTCTTCTTGGACCCCTCATGGCATCCTTTCTCAGTCCTATGGCACTTAGCTTCTTAGGAGTGTCCTAAAAAAACCATGTAATAGCTACTGATGGTTTGCTGAGGACTGAAAGGTTGAAGCATTGTTAAGGGACAGGATTCACCAGTGATTCTGTTCACTGCCACTTAGCCAGCCAAGACTAGAACAAAGCTGAATGTGTTTCAAAAGTGAAATGCTGTCCATATTTATTGTAAAAAGTGTATTTCTTTGAAGTGATAATTGTATCAGCCTGATTTGCAATTTATCCTGTGTGAGTAGCAGCCCTAATAACTTCAGGTTACAGGAAATACTGACTGCTGCCTTTGACTGAGGGAGTTTGTTGTTCATCAAATGCTATGAATTTCCAGCCCAATCCTGTGTCTTAAATAACTTTTATGAACTTGGGAGGGATAAATAGAGATGTGTTCAGCAG
>NW_005054311.1:4273658-4285614 GCF_000277835.1 Geospiza fortis
TACCAAGTCGTTTGAAATCTGTGGTTCATTAATTAATATGGCTAAGTTAGAGAATGTTCAGAGAAAGCCATGGTACTAATTAAAAGAGTAGAAAATGTATTGTGTAGTGAAAGACCTAACTGTTGTATTAAACACGTTTACAACAATACTTATACATATACAGTAATATATTATACAACTATACTTATGCATTACAGTAATACCTTATACCAGTTACATTACACCAGCATCTATCTCTATTTGTCGAGGCAGTCAAAGTAAATACCTTAAATGTCCCAAACCAAATCTCTCAACATAATTATTACTGGTTGGTGGCTCAAGTCTCCCTACACACCACAAGTTCAAATTGCTCAGATTAGGGTGTTCCACTGTTTCCTATCCACACACAGAGAAAAAGATGAAAAAGACTGGGAAAAGAGATTTGCATATCTTTCAGCAGAAAATATTGCAAAGAGACAAATGAGGACACAGCAGTGAAAGCAAAGCAACTACAAAGCTTTAGATGAGGCAATCAGAGAGTATGAATCATCTGATGTCCATCCCCTCCAGGGGCTTTTCCCAAAGCCAGAAGCATCTGCAGCTAATCCAGCAGCGATCCAATGAAGGATATTGCTGCCAGACTGCCACAGAGCCCTGGCATGTCCAAAGCTTCTCCAACCCTCTCCTGGGGTCAGTCACAGAGTCCATCCCCTCCAGGGGCTTTTCCCGATGCATATCCATCCCCTCCAGGGGCTTTTCCTGAAGCACCCAGCCAGAAGCTTCTGCAGCTAATCCAGCAGCGATCCAATGAAGGATATTGCTGCCAGACTGCCACAGAGCCCTGGCATGTCCAAAGCTTCTCCAACCCTCTCCTGGGGTCTACCCTCCTGGGGTCAATCTTCCTCTGGAATTATTCATCCCCTCCAGGGGAACTCACCATCTTCTCCTCCTGCAGTCTTTTCCTGAGCAGCCTTCTCCTGCTTCTTGCAGTCTTCCTCTGCAGTCATCTTCTGGGCAGCCTTCTGCTAGCTCTTCTTGCAGCCTTCTGACTCTTTGTCCGGCTCCACCCTTTTATGGCCCTGGTTCTTAATTACGTACAGGTGTCAACACAGCTGCATCTCATTGGGGAATACTGTGCCCCCTTACAAGTCTCCCTACACCTAACAAGCTTTGTCTTTGCATTTCCTTATAAATGAGGTTAGGGGAATGACTTGATCAGGGTCTACCAGTACAAATGCAGGGAACAAAACCTTGATAATGGGATCTTTGGTCTGGCTAAAAATGATGAGCTCTAATAGCTGGAAGCTATAGACAAGCAGATTCAGGCCAGGAGAAAGGAGGCTTACCAGTGTGGGATTAACCAAGCATTGCAGTAAATTCTGAAGCATTTCTGACTCTATTTTTAACCTTGGTATTTTCTAAAATGTGTATTAATTGAAACAAGACTGAAATCTGAAAACCATTATGGACTGCGTTCCATAGGTAATTATCTCCTTGCAGTGATCCATTCTCAGTCTTTGAAATGAAGGATGTCTCAGGCTGGAGATAGTGGTTCCATTCAACAGTGATGCTGTTAAAAATGCCTTCCAGACCTTGTTCTGAATAAGATTCAGGAAGGACTTGAACTTTGTTTTCCCACAAAAAGTAGTCTAGTGGTCTGAGTGATGGGGACTTGAACTTTGCTGTTGCAAAATAATATTTGGCATTGTAGCAATGTGGAAAAAGACCAAACTTCAAATCCTGATATTAATCATGATGAAGAATTGTCATCATCTGCTCAGTGTCTAACAAAGCCAGACAAACTAAAATAAAAAAAAGTCAGTGCTTCAGCACATGGACAGAGGACTTCAGATCTGTTCTCACTTTCTCATTTAAGAGAACATATGTGAAATCTGCACTACCTTTTGGGATGAAAATGTAAAAGGATTGTTTCAATTCAAACTGAAGTCCAAAGGTTTATTATAATTTTATTTTTGACAGTGTTGCTTTTGTGGCGCTCTTGATGCTTATACCAGATTCTGGATTGAAGAGACTTGTACTTTTCTAAGTTTTGCTTACCCATTTGAATGTCACTCTGGATTCCAGTGGCTTCTCACATTTTCCATGGCTTTGATAAAGTAGCTAGCATTCAGCAATTCCCATGCTGTATAATAGCATCTTCCTCAAGAATAGCCATGGAATAAAGTGTTTACTGTTTAATCATGAAATGTCTGATTTTTATGCCAATTAGCATAAATTAGACATCAGATTCACACATTTTTGACAAGGCTGAGACAATGTTAGGAAAATTTATACTTTTTGGTAAAACTTCAGTCTTTATTAATGCTAGGAACAATTGAAAGGATTTTTAAAGCATATTAAAAACCAAAAATAAATCCCAACACTTCCTCTCCCCTCTCCCCACTCCCCCAAAAAAGCCCCAAAACGCCCCAAGAAATGATCTTTGATTGTGGCTGCATTAAAGTGATAGAAACCCCAGAAATTTTCAAAAGAGAGGAAATATTTAACTAATTATGTCCAATGGGTTGGAAAAGAGTTGATACTTATATTAAACAGTGGTGAAATATGTTCTGTTCCAATGATAAATGGAAAGGATATTAGGCATATACTCCCAGTAAAGACCTTTAGACCTGCAGGACTGGATAACTGAGAATAATTGACTGAAGAGCTTTCCCTGTTACCTCCATTGATAGATCTAACCTCTTGGAACACAGGTGAGCATTCAGAAAACTGCAAGAAATATATTTAGTACAACAATATTTAAAGATGACACCATCTTGCTGCTCATTCTGGCTGTTTCCTGCTCCATTAAAAGAGTGATTGGCATCTGTTACTTTACCTCCATCAAGGTTTTTATACACTGTGTCCTGTAACCTTGGTTTACTTTTGCTAAAATGCACAGAACAAGTTTTTACTTCTTTTGTGACTCAACCCTCAGCAAATTTCGACACATTAAAATATTGCTAGCTACAATATAATAACTTAGCGTTAAGAACATTGCTGCTGCAGGCAGAAATAAAATAGCAGGGATGGAACCCTCCTTTTATTCAAGGGAATGCATTCAGCTTCTTGGAGAGCATAGTGTTGGAAACTTATGCAGACTTGGTTGTCTGCTGTGTCTCCTGTGCTGCAGACTTGTTCTGGATGCTCGTTCTGTTCCTTACTGTGTGACCTTGCGCTTGAGGGTATGAGATTTCATTGAGTTTGGGTGTGCTCAGCTGAGTGCTTCAAATCACTTTGTAAGCAGTTCTATCTCTGTCTTTTACGTTCCTCTGCAAATATTTGCATAGCCAGACATGGTTTTGTATTTCTTTCTAATTCTGGGAAACAGTTTTGCTTGGTGTCAGGCCCTGTCTAATGAGAAACATCCTTGTTTGACAAGAATTTCCTCATTTGGAACAACTTTTTGTAATCTGCCACCTACCTAGTCTTAATTTCACCCGAAAGTAGAAATACACCAATAGCGTAATACTTTTCCTAAAACACTCAAACATTTATGGGCCTTACATCTTACAGTGTAGATTTTTCCTGATGTCCTATATTCTATAAGTTGTGATAAATTTATGTATTTTCTGCATTCCCTATTTTTTACTGGTTTTAATATTTTGTTTAAGTTCTTCTGGTATGATTTTATGCATCAATAGCTTATGTAGTTAATCGTGACTTTGATCTGCTGTTCCCTCTTAAAGCAGACTTGTATCTAAAGTTGTGAACTGACTGAAAAGTGCTGAAAACTTCAGAACAATAGTAACTTTCTTTCTGTGTCTTTTTTTTTTTCTTTGCAAATATTGGGATGAGTATGTTGTGTTTGTGGTGGAGGAATATCCAAACCAAGAATTTATTCAATTCATGAAAATTGAAACCCCTCATTTTCTAGCTTGTGATTAAAATTTTCAGTTCTCTAGTTCTGCCTGAATACTTGAAAAATATGTTGTAAAACAGGAACATTTGGGAGAAGATAAGCCCTATTCCATTAAGAATTTTTTCAACCTCTTCTGTGAATTTTAAGAGTGTTTTATCAGTTCAATAACAGTTCTGCTTATTATTTAATGAACAAAAAAATGGTAGCTTAGCACTGTTCACTTTATTTGGTGAAGTTGATCACTTACACATTTGAAGTTGCAGTTATTGCTGTTGGAACAGAAAAAAAATTCTCTGAAATAAAATGTGTGAATCATGTCTGCTGTGCTGTATCCATTCGATTCAGAGAGCAATAAGCATGTCAGACTTTCCATATTGGAATTGCTTGTGCTTCATCTAAGGCCAGAATTGTGGATAACCTGACTTCTGATGACCTGGTGGTCATAACCTATGACCTATTTTCTTCTCCTTTCAAAAAGGATACAAAGCTTCATACTCTATAAAATATTAAGCTCAAATTTGTGTGTTTCTCAAGCACATCATCTTACTAGTCAATGACAGTTCCTGTCAGGTGGCTTATTGGTGTTTTAGTGAACTTTCATTTTATTTGCCTATTTTTAAATTTTATATAAATCCTCTTTTTTAAATTTTAGTATAACTCAAGAAAAGTGTGTTTGGAAGCTGAAGAGAAGCTGATGTTATAAAATTGTTGTGATCTGAATAGTGGTCTTTTTCTCCATTTCTGTATTTCATGAAGTACCTCTGCTTAGTCACCTCTTTTTATTGTCTTCCATACAATTACGTGTGTGCAGGTAATATGTCAGGTAATATGTACCTTTCACCTCTTAAATATGTAATAACTGGGGCTGTGCTGCTGCCTGGGAGCTCGTGATGAGTGCCCATAAGGATGACTTCTCTTAAAAATTTGATTTGCAGAACCCCATAAGCAATTTAAGGCTAAATTTGGAATCTATGTCCACAGTCAAGGGAAAAGGGTGTGGGAATATGTGCTTGGTGGAATAATTAGTCTCAAGCTTTTGTGGGTTTTGGTGCTGATAGACTAGTTAAGGTTCTGTATATCTGGACCTCTGAAGAAGTGGCCTTTCCTATAAATCATATTTGTGTAGATAGGAAAAAACCCATTATTTGTAGGAAATGCCCATTTTTTTCATTTTACATTCTATTATCCATAGAGTATTCTGCTCTCCAGACTGTCTGGTTTGGTGGGGGAGATTTTTCTGATTAATGAATCGTCTAAAACAATGAAAATAAGCATGAATTAGGATCTTAATCCATTTTGTATCTGGCTGAGTCTTATAGACTCTTAAGCTAGCATCTGCATTTTTTCTGTCTGCTTATTTTCTTCTGAGGGCATGAATTTCTGTTGTAGCGTGGTCGTAGCAAATTTCTGCTGAGTTGATTAGTTGGTGGCAAAATATTAGCAGAAGGATGGACGTGGCTGCTTCCCTACAGTTGGAGCACCCTTGTAGTAATACAAGGAGCTGGTGTTGCAAACTTTGAAATAATGGGTACAGGCATCAGAGCTTTGGTTAAAAGAAGTAGAGAATAAAATTCCTTTCTTCCTTTCCTTTACAACTACTTGATATAATTTAGAAGTTAGAGCTGGAGTGTCTGCAACAAAACCAAACTAGTCCGTGTGAGAGATGTGCTTAGATTATTTCCCCTTTATATCCCTACTTTTTGCTTTCTCTCAACTCAGTCCTCACTGAGTTGTATTCATTACACAAGGATTTCACTAAACAGATCTCTAAGGTCTTTTGCAAATGTATGGATCCCATTCCATGTTGGAAAATCTTAAATTAGTTACAGAGCAAACATGATGCAGTACTTCCTTCATTATGGAAGGTAAATGAACAGAGCCTCATGTCATTTGAGTAAAAATGCACACGTCTATTAGACAGTTGGAAAATTTGGGAGGAAAAAAAACCCGCAATGATTTAATACTTCTTTTTGATAGCTTGCCAGTGAAGCCAAGGAAAGTCACACTGTCAGCTCATCACTCTGAACCCCATGGTACTATCTGAAGTGCTTCATGTATCATTCATTACAGCAGGTAGAGGGACAGTGAAATGTGGTTCACTTTAGCAGGAAACTCCTTTAGGACTGTTTGGTTAAGTGACTTAATGGCTTATTCTTAATGTTCTTTTCTTTTATCTTGAGACCTTATAACTCAAAATGACCGAAAATAATTCAAATTCTTCTTGGCAGCAGGTCACCTGTGAAATATTTTCTGTCCAATTTTATTACTTTGCAATACAAAATGCCAAGAAAAATGTGTGTATGTCTGGGTATATGAAAAATGTACAGATACATACATCTTATATGTACATCCATGGCTCCTTTTAATCTACTGTATATTTATGTGGGCATTTACAATGGCAACAAAGAAAAAGTGTTTTAAATCAGATAATCTGTACCTCATTATAATCTGCTCCACTTTAAAAGCACTTAAGTTTTGACATGAGCCACTGATAAGTGACATAAAAGCAGAAACAAAGGAGAGTTAGAAGGTATGGGACTTAATGGGAAAGATGTAGTGAAGCAAAGATGAGAGCTACTGAACATTTGGAGAGAAGAGGGGAATACAGAGGCTGAAAACTTTGGTCTGTATTTTTTTCGGAATTCCTTTTTTGTAATAGAGAAAATATCTATAGATGTTACACAGAGGGATTTTTGGAAATCAATCAATCCACATACAAATAGAAGAACATGGAAACTCTGTTTAAAAATAGAATGCCTCAGAACTTCCTAGAAGAGTAATTGCATTCATTCTCCGTATATCTTTTAAATTTCATTATCAGAAGAGAAAAAATTGACAGTGAAAATAAACATTTAATTTAGATAGAATTTGCCCAGAAAAAAAAAATCCATTCTTTGTTAGATTGTGGCTTTTTGCAGATGTAGAAAAAATGACAATTTCAAGGGTAGTAGTGTCTTGGGCTGTGATCAAAGAAATCACTGTTAACAGTCCCTCTCTGTAAGATTCTGATATAAGCAGAACAAAACAGAATAATACAAATCTGACAAAAGGATGTGAATCCAATGAATCCAAGCAACACATACATAAGGTGTCAATAGCAAGTATCTGTTATGTAACTCTTTTCCAGTTTATGTATTATAATTGGCCGAGCAAAATGGAACTTTTTTATTAGCATTTTGTGATCTATTAAGCAGTGAATGGGAGAGGTAGCAGGCGGCTGCTAGAGGCAGAGAGGACTGCTGCTCTGCTCTTGTACTCCTCTCCCTTAAGGCACAAGCCATCCTCTCAGGTACTAAAGGAAGCCTCCTACATTTAAAAACCTGACCGAACCAAAACCAGAGGCAATTTTGATTTGTATCTGGTCTTCTTGGAAGCTATGCATTTCTAACCTTCTACTTAAAGGAGATGGTGTATTAACTAATTTCTTTTATTATTAGAAGTTTGGACAGAAAGTCTTAACTGTGAATCTACAGATGAGTCAAAACATCCTTTTACTTTCTGTTTTTTCCAGCATAGCTGTAGAACTGTTTGTTGTTACCTTTAATGTTCACTGTTAACCAAATCTTGCTTTGTGTCTTATCTTTCTGGCTTTCTGATACTCTCTAGACATATTTATGCTCTTGCTGTATATTAATTTTTCATTACCTATCCTTAACATCACTTCCTGTGCAAATCCTTTCACAGGACAGATTGTTTACTGAAGATTTCTGTAAATGGTGTACCGCTACCAAAAGCTCCTACTGAGAACTTCGTGTGGTGTAGCTATGTCTGCTCAGGTGTAAGATATTTATTGAAAACTTCTTCCAATGTTTTATTATCTTCAAAGCATCTCAAAACCAATTTTTGTTCTAATCTTGCATTATAACTGCCCCCATGTGAGTTTACTTGGTTTAAATGAAATAAAACAGAATGTGATGTTATGGCCTCTTCCATGCATGCACATCCAAAGATGTACCTTCTGAACAGACCATGGGTACAAGTAGATGGAACTGCCAGTTTGTGGCACTGTAGTGATATAGAATTTTAAAGTGAGGGAGAATTATTTTCTTATTTCCAGGAAAACTATTTGACAGGTGCTTTCATTTTCTTGGCAGCAGTACCTCAGTCACTGTCGAGGCGCTTTTACCACCCTCACATCCCCCCAGTAACAAATAATGACACACTGAGAGGCTGATCTGTAGTTCTTAATCTTGGTTACATAATGCATAAGGCTTATTAAAGAATATAAATGTTGGGTGTGAAAAGTCATAACTGTTCAAAGACCCATCACTCCTCTCCAGCAGTGGGCTCTTGTGGATGTCAACCGTTCTCCTTTTGCATTGTCTGCTGAAACTACTGAAGCAGGCAGGCTGCCTGGAACCTGATCTTCCTGAGCATTTTTCACAGCCCAAAAAACCAAAAGCTGAACCCAAAGCAGAAGCCTCAGAGATTTCCCTTCCTGTGTCCTTTTCATAGCAGTAACCCCAGTCAGTAGCTGAAGGTGTGAGACTATTTAGGTGCTGTTTAGGGATGATCAGTGCCCCTCATCCCTCATTTCTTAATCATTGCTTAAATCCATGTTAAAAACCAAAGAATAAGATCATTATCTTAAACCTAGTGGGTTTTTTTTAAACTATTATTTAAAGTTCTAGGTCCTTTTGTTGTTTCTATATTCTTCCTTGAAACTTGCTAAGACCAAAGGGTACTCAGTGTTTTGCAAAAGTGAGTTCCTCAATCCACGCGCATTTTATGGGGAGAAGTTGTATTTTTGGGAGATTGTGTTTTCTGTGTTTGTATTTTGACTGCCTTGTTGTAATAGCTCCCGATAGATCTTCTGTATAAACTTTACCAAGAAGAATTGATCAATAGCCTGTATTTTAGGATAGCTGTTTCTTGAGATTTTAGAGGTGGATTTTAAATATTCATCTGAAAATGATATGCTGCTGCTATGTATGTGAAATAAAGGTTTGGGTATTTTTCATGCTGCAATGCTTTTGGTTGTAGAAGTGCCTTTTTAATTGTCCTGGAAGTTTTTCTTCCTATACGGTGGTAAGATTCCCCTTTCATTTGCCCTTCTTAGGGATATCCAGTCTGTCAAAATCCCATGAACATCTGAAGAACCCAGGTTGTACTACTGCCAAGGGAGTAACAGCTGCTGCTACAGCAGCCAAAGCTGCAACTGCAGTGGCTACCTCTGTGCTGAAAATGCTGACACGTCACTGTAGTAGAACTTGGGGTAGTGGCTTCTGCTGCTGCAGTTCTACAGAGTACTGTCAAGCTTTGATGGTGTTTTTTTTTTAAGTTCAAACAAACAAATCAATTTTAAGAATATGTATATATATATTTAAGATCTATATTAGAAAAATGTGTCTGTTGTAATCTTCTGAAGCACTCAGAATCTAGAACACATCATCTACATGTGCTTCCTGTCTTTTCTGGGTCTGCATTTAGATTCTGAATTGCACAGTCGTATAGAAATTTTTCCACATTAATCTTGCCTTATTTAGACTCCAGAATAAAAACATGCAGGTGTGGAAATCTGGTTGTGAGCAGCAGTGGAATTGCTCTTTTGAGTATTTCCCTTCTCAGTAACAGCCTCTTGACGTTGTCATTTGCATGCTAGTTGACGTGGTTGATTATGTGTCCCCTCCCATTCACCTGTTTGCTATTTTAGTGATTCCAGTTATGGAGTATAGGATGGCTTGGATTGAAAAGAATCTTTAAAGATCATCTAGTTTCAATCCTCTATCAAAGGTCAGGAAGATCTTTCACTAGATCAGCCCCATCCAACCTGGCCTTGAACACGTCTAGGTATGGGGAATTCACAACTTCTGTGGGCAACACGTACCAGTGTCAAAGCAATGTAATCATAAAAATTTTCTTACTTATATCTATTCTAAGCCTACCCTCTCTAAATTTGAAACCATTTGCCCTTGTCTTTCACTACAGGCTCTGGTAAAAACAGCCTATCATCTATCTATCTAATCTATCTATCTATCTATCTATCTATCTATCTATCTATCTATCTATCTATCTATCTATCTATCTATCATCTATCTATCTATCTAATCTAATCATCTCCCTAAAAGCCCCCTTACAGTATTCCAAGGCCACAATAAGGTCTCTCCAGTTCCTTCTCTTCTTCATGCTGAACACCCTGTCTCTCTCAGCCTGTGTTCACCAGACAGGTATTCCAGCCCATTAGTCATTTTCCTGACCTTCCTCTGGACCCACCCCAACAGGCTCCTTGTACTTGGGACTCCAGAAATAGAGGTAGTACCTCAGATGGGTTTTCATGAGAATGGGGTAAAGGGGAGAACCACCTCCCCTGAGGTGGTTTATGCAGCCCAGGACATGGTTGGGTTTCTGGGATGCAAGAGCATATTGCTGGCTCATATAAAATTTTATATCCACCAGTATCCCTATGTCCTTCTCTTCTGCTCTACTTGCAGTCCATTCGTCTCTCAGCCTGTGCTGATACTGGTGATTGCAGCCACACATGTGCAAGACTGCTCATGGCCTTGTGTAACCTCATGAGGTTCACTGGCCTACTTCTCAAGCCTGTCAAAATCCCTCTGCATTGCATCCTTTTCCTATGCAACCAAGTTTATTTTTAAAAAGTACTAGTCAGACCTCCTAATAGAGAAATGTCTTTGGAAACAAGAGTTTCCTAGGGTTCCATGGATTTTCTGATGATAATTTTATTCCATTTAAGAAACTATTATCAACTTATTGATGTTACAGTCTGAAACCACTGCCAAAGCACAAAGGTGGGCTTGGAAATAGAAAATTTTCAGAAAGAGCCTCCTCCTCCTCTTCAAAGAGAGAGTCTGGGAGGAGACATGGGAGTGCAGAAGTTGCCAAAGTGCTAGAGAAAAGAGGGTGAAAGCATTTTTTTCCATTTGTTGTTTATTGTCCAGTGGTGAAGGGTCAGAGGCTTGGCTACCAGTAGGGAGGCAGACATACACTCCAACAGGATGAGGGAGAAAATCAAAATACTAAAGGTGAAGAAACTTATGGGTTGAGATAAAGAGAGTTAATAGTGAAAGCAAAAACTGCACACTCCAGGAAAGCAAAACAAGGCATTCATTCACTGTTTCCCATGGCCAGGCAGGTGTTCAGCAGTCCCCAGGCCTCATCACATGTCACAGTTACTTGAAAAGACAGAACATCGTTGCTCCAATTCTCCCCCATTCCTCCTTCTTCTGCTCACTTTGTATGTGGAACATAACCACCATATGCTGTGGGATATCCCTTTGGTTTGTTGGGATTAGCCGTGTCCCAGCTGCGTCCTCTTCCAACTCCTTGTGCAGGCCTCTGGACTGCTGAAATTGTTGTGTGGTCTTCTTATGTACTAATAGATGTCTAGGGGATGAGGGAAAAGTTATGTTTTTTAAGAGATCAACTTTTGTGGCAGGATGCATCAGGAATCTGTAATTGCATTCAGTGTATGCATGCAATGTTCAGAAAATAAGATAAAAACTATTGTGAAAAACAATGTGATACAAAATTATTGAGGGCAGCATCAAGAGTCACACAAGAATTTCAAGGTACATATTAACAGAATTGTAAAATGGTTTAGGAATTCAATATTGGTAAATAAAAAATAACACAAAGGAAGGACATATGCAAGGAAGAACTTGGTAGATAAATCTGTTAAAAATTTGATTATGTGCTTAGTGATTTTTAGCAGGTAAATCTGAAAAGGATTAATTAGGGACTGGGAGGGAAAACTGAAATATCATTGTGACTCCATATACAATGGATGCACTTGTCTCTGGAATGCTGACAATAATTATTGTTGCTCCCCATTCCCCTCTGCAAAAAAGATGTTATAAAACTGGAGAAAGAAGAAACTAAGATGTAAAAATGTAGGAACTGCCTGGATAGGACATATCAAAGACCTAGTAACCTGTTTCTCACAGCTGGGAGTGGTGGGTGCTCGAGAGAGATGCTAGGCTGCATGTAGTGGTGCTTCACTCACATAGCTTAGCAAATTCCTGGTGCCATATCTTTGTAATTAGTAGCACTGAACAGATTTTTTCCCCCTCATTGTGTTCAGTTCAGTTTTGATCCTGTATAAACTTGAACCTTCTGCAGAACCCTGTTCCAAGGCATCTCACAGCAGCCCTGATC
>NW_005054311.1:4285667-4298075 GCF_000277835.1 Geospiza fortis
ATGAGTGAAAGAGGACATGACAGGGCTACAGAAGAAGACAATCAGCTGGTTGTTACAGAAGATAACTGAAAACAAAGGGATTGGAAAAAGGCTAAAAAGCCTGAAGCACATAAAGAGCATATGGATGCCAGCAAAGGTCTCCTGACAGTGCCTGGCACTGTAATTATCCAAGGTGGCAACAGGCATTGTTGATTTGCCAGGAAATATCAGCCAGGACATACACTGACCTGTTGGACTTCATCGTGAAAGAAAAGGGGGCAAGTTCTTTATGAGTCTGGTTTTACCCCTAGACCAAAAGCAGTTTCTATAAATGTGCTTTAGGATTTAGAAGAAAATGACTGCTTTTTTCAGTGGAAAAATGCAGCTGGTAGAGGGAGTCCTGGTGTTGGTGAAGACTCAGACTCTGAGACACCGATTTCCAACCAGAATATTGTCTGTAATGGCAGTGTAGCTTCTAATGGCAGGAGAGCAGGTAGCAGAGTATGAAAGTGGTACAGCCCAGTGGGAGATGAGCATCCTGGGGCAGATCGGTAGTAGGATTTATAGATTTCCCTTGTGCTCAAAGGGTCAAAGATGACTGAAAGTCTGGATTCCTCTTCTCCATCATGTCTATCAGGGTTCCTTCAGTACCAGGGGAAAAGGTCATACATCTCTGTCTCTTGGAGAGTGTTGCCATGACCAATGTTCTTATCTCTAATTCCCATGTCTACATTTTCAAATGGGATCCTCTGGCCACCAGGAGACCGCAGATCCAGTGTAAGGATGGTAGAGACCCTGGCATTTCCAGATGGTCTGTTGAGAGATGTCACTGCAAATATGGGCTCTGCCAGGTATCAACATGCCACATGTGTTGCACACCATAGGAAATGATTGTCCTGTGTTCACAGGGACATCAAGAAGAAATAGGTGCATGGTCAGGTGCATGGTCAGCAACAGGGCTGGGTGAAGCTGCATTGATGTGTTTGGTCTTGTATTCACAGCTTATGTCCCTGTTTTCCCATCACTCCATTCTGCTGGATGAGGGGCCTGGAGGAAGTACAATGATGAAGTCAACAGCAGATCTTCACTTGTCCAAATTTTTTCTCTGAACTGTCTGTGGTGGTGGTGGTGGTGATACTGACAGCTCCAATAGGGAGAATGGAGTCAAAGTGCATCTGTTTGCAAGGGAGGTGAAAAGCACATTTTGGTAGGATCTACTACGTGCTACAAGAGAGAAAGCAAAAGGAAACTGTTAAAGTGAGGAGAAAAGGTGTAGGGTGTTGGAGTGTAAGGCATTCATGCTAGAGAAGGAAGATAGATGCAGTAGAAATTGAGGAAGAGGGAGGGACAATGAAGGAGAAATGTCGAAGTTATCAATGTCTGTAAAATTCTAAGAGGCTTGGTCTCTCCATGAGAGTTAGAGGGACAGCAGTATGGACATTCTCATGTCCTTTTAAGAATTCCGTGGGGCAAACATAGTATTGGTGTATGTAAAGGTTTGGAAAGGCTTTTTCTGGGTGGCCAAGTGGTAGAAAGCTGTAGCTTTACACTAAGAGCAAATAAAATTTCATTCAAACTTCCTGTTTCATAAAATGCTTAAAAAGAGAACAGAAATATGATTTTGTTCATGCAGTATAGAATGCAGCCTTCAAGCAGGAGTATGAATTAATGAAGTTTGCATTAATGTGCTGTTTTGATTTGGCATATCTGGTGGGGATTAGTAATTTCTTGGATGGAAAACTATTTTAACCCTAAAAAATGGCACATTAGCCCTTTAAGAAAAGAGAAGTCTAACAAGTCATTTTTGCATGCCAGTGTGTAGTAAAGTACAACTACATTAGACAGAGGTTGGTGTTTAGTGCATGGGGTCATCAGTGCATCAGTGATGTTCTCAAACCTTTCAGTTTAGTCTCAGTATTCATCTAGAAGCATATGGGGTTCAATTCACAGAAGCAGAAGCAAAAATCAGAGAAGGGATTAAGTAAATTAACACACCAGAGATGAAACACATGATGTATGGAAAGACAACTGCAAATTTTCATTGTTAATCTTAGAAAAAATGAGCAAACATGAGATGTTTAAAGGTGAAAGAAAAATATTTTCATACACAATGTATAATGAATTTGTGGAAGTGCTCAATATGTATTAAAGAATTAGAAGCAGAAGTTCTTTTTTTGTAGAAAAAACTCTTCATTCAGAGGCTGTTTTATTGGAAAATGCAAATGCTTATATTTACTCTTCAGAAATATATATTCCACAACCTTTTTCCTGGTCTTGTTTTTGTGTTGCCTTTTCAGTTCTTCCTCAGAACTGGTAGTTCCCTGAGTCCCTGCTAGATGGCATGGCAAGCCACCACAATAATAATAATGTGATAAGGCAGAGGTACTGGTATGTTCCGTGCAGTAGCCAAGAGAGCTGCTCAGCCAACATTTGTCCATTTCCTTTTCCTTCCTATATTTTCATCACGTTTTCTTACTTATATATGGGAGATCTCAGCTAGGCTTTTAGTTTCTTAATTATTAAAGCAATTATAAGCAGAGGTAAAGTTCTATTTCTCCTATATAGATGAAAGGAGATAAAATCAATACTGCTTGTAGCTGTATTTCATAAAGCACACTTGAGCCCTAATAGATGTTCTCTCTGCTTTTTCTGTGTTTCCTGCTGTAGAAATGGTGTGATCCAAGCTCTAGCAATGTGCCATTCCTTCCCTCACACCCAGCTGCCAGTGAAACTTTCTCCTTGGTCCCACAGGACCTTAGGAATCACTATACACTGTCCTTTTGCACATTTCACTTTGGCTTCATGAAGACTATGCTGGGATGAGGACATAATATTTTAATGCTTCCACTAACAAAGCAAGTATTCAGTTTTGCCTTCAGTGTTTTTCTCTCTCTGAGTGTGTTAAAGCTTGATTCAGAAAGTCTGGTTCTCCTGCTACTCTGTTAAGGTGAAATTAAGAGTAATTCTAAATAACTCACTGAGGTGACACTGTTGTAACTGCTGTCAGCAAAAGCACAATTGGTGTGCAAAAGATTTGTATGGGAACCTTTTCAAAATTACTGTTTTGAATGGATTTTAGAAAGTGATGTTTTAAGAGCTGCTGCCTTACACGGTAATTGCTTTTAAAACTAACGACAGATGCAATGGGGAAGGACAAAAGGCAGATGGTATAAGCATGGATTAGCTATGGACATGTTTTCTGTAGTAGAATTCTCTCAATATTTGCAGGTACAGATTTACAGAGGGGGATAAGAGCACAGAAGTCTTCACCTCCTAGTCCTTGCATCAGCCCTGGGAGACTGGCTATGCACAGCACTACATTGCCATTTCTCCTTGGCATCTTGGTCCCAGGAGGCAGATGTAGGTCACTGAAGGGGATCTGTGACTCCATGCAGCAGCTGGTGAGTTGGAGCCTTGTGCTGGGTACTGTGTGGTGGGGGAAGAAGGATCATGCCTCAGCATGTGATCAGGTGTGCAAGGGGAAAAGCTCATCTTGTGTCCCATGCCTCTCCCCATCATGTGGGCACTGCGCTGGCCTCTGCTGCAGCTTGACTTGGCAAAGCACTCAGACTCTAAAGGGAGAGGCTACAATATTAAAGAGGTTAATGTGTAAAGCTGTCATGTAAAAAAAAATAAAAATCCATGCTCTCTTTTTACCAGGGTTGAATAGAAAAAGCTTTTCTACACTGTAGAGTTAGTAATTCTGCACACACAGAGAGTGAACAGAACTAGTGAGTCTATTATAAATAGTGCTAAGTTTATCTGTTCTAATCTCATTTGTTTTCCTAAAGAAAAGGTAAGCATTAACAGACTCTTAACTTGTGATAAACGAATTCTCTTGCGCCGCATTTCAGGAAGGATCTAGCAATGGAAAACTCTGGGGAAACACCTGCTTAGTGCAGTATAACCAGGCTGTTTAAAGCCTACACAAGTAATTTCAGCAGTGTTAGTGCTGAGAGTATTATGGAGAATGTGAGTAATGGATATGAAAATATGGTATTGCATTGTAGAAAATGCCCTGGAGAGGCAATATGTGATTACAGAGTCTGAAGGATCTTTTGTGTGAGTCTTAATGTGAAATCCTTATGTTGTTCGAGTCAGTGTCAAGGGCTGTGTAATGACACCTGAAAGGAGAGGAGCACAGAGCCACTATATTGATTATTGATATTGTCTTTCATTAGAAAGTTATTTGAGGCAATGTATGCCTCTGCAGGTAATCCTGTAGATAATAAGTGTTAGGTGTGTGAAAAGACTGAAGCATCCACATATTCTTCTTGGTGCACAGCTCTAGTCTTTAGGAAGCAGCAGGGATGTTAAAGGCCTAGTTCAGCGTCTAATGGGTATGCCCAAACACATACCCACACCCAACCCAGTCAGGATCCTTCTTCTTAATGACCTCAGTTGAATTCCTATCAGAATTAGTTTCCCTCAGCTTAGCCCAAGGAAGAGTCTTCGAGGACTACCTTGCAGTGACTATGGCTATTCCCCATGCACCTCTTCTCAGATTCTCTGTGTAATTCAGAGAAGACGTGAACCTGTCTCTTCATCTGTGCCAGAAAGAGTACTGTGACCTCTTAGCTGTCAGATATTCAGAGGGGAGGGGAAGAAGGTGGAGAGCTATCTCCTGTTAAAACTCTTCCAGTATATACAAATAATGACAATTCATTACAGCAGAGACAGAGATTGATGACACAGGCATATAATTAGGGCTATCACCTGGGAAGTGGGAGAGTCAGGTTCTGGTCCATGCTCCAATGAATATTTAATTATTAACATGAGATGGAACAGCTCTGTCAAGCCTGGGTAGGCTGCACCTGCAGTACTACTGGTTTTATGCTGCAGGCAGTCTTCTTCTGGCTAGTAGGAGAACTGGACCGAGCCCCCTATTTCCACATTAATAGGTCTCTCAGAGCAGATCTTTCACCTTTTGCAAGCACTCACTACTGAACAAATCTAGAAGACAGAAAATATTTCGGTAGCTTTTATTTACTTTTGTGATGGGTCACATGTCTTAGGCATTTAATTTGAAAAGAGAATGAGAATTTTTAGAAAGCTCTCATCTCCCCAGAATAGGCTCCTTTGTGTTCTGCCAAGGTGGCCAGAAATGAGGTGTGAGGACACAGGTAGTGCATTCAATAATTTATATGAACTCCTAAAGAGGAAAAAAGAAAACAGAGATAAAATCTTCCTGGTCCTTTCCCACATAAAACACTGGGGAATCAAAATCTTCATGTGTAAGGTTCAGTTTCAGTGAAGTCTCTGGAGAAACTCGATTTTCTGTTAGGAATGGATTGAAAGGCAAACTACAGCCCCAGGCCCTACAAGGAGGTCAAGCTAAGGAATACTCAAGAAGGAGAGGGAGATTCAATTGCTGAAACAGGAGGGCCAAGTATTACTTTTGGTGTTGGCTCTGACATTTTAAACTTGCCTGGCCTCCTGCTGGTTTGCAAGGGAGCAGATCTCCCTAAAGTCCTTCCTCAGACCTGCCAGCCACCTGCAGGTATTGTGGCTGCCCATGGCATCTCAGATAGCTTGAGGTGACAATGTTTAGGCAACTGAATCCCACCCATCCTGTCCATCTTGCAATGATGGTCTCGCTAGCCTTTGAATTTGTCTTGTCATTCTGCTTCCCCAGCAAGACCAGTGACTACTAATGTGAAAATCTGTCTCAATCTATGCAATGGCTAAAATTGTTCTGATCTTGCAAAAGGAAGGAGCCCCCTCTTCATGGAGTAGCTGGTCCAGTTTTTCACTGATACAGAATATCACTCTTTTCTTTTTATTGCTTAAAAGTAACTTCACAGTCTACAGTATAGCTTTTAAGACATGATTTGCAAAGACTGGCTGAATTTTAAGAGATGGCTATTGGAAATTTGTAGTAGCTTTGTTTGCTATTTGCTATCTTACTGGTTTTATCAATATTTTTGTAATTAATTTTAGACGGTTATGATGTAGTAAAAAAAATATGGCAAATTCAGTTCTAAGAGATCAAAAATGACTGAAATGTATTGATAAATTCCCATGGAAAAATAATAAGACACGAACAACACAAAGAAGTTTGTAATGCAGAAAGATACAGACTAGGGACATTCTGCAAGATGTTGTGTAACACAATGTGTGCCAGTAACAAGCAGTTTCTGTTTTCAAAGGCATGCAGCTTTGCATCTTATATTGTTCTGATTTTTAATTCATCTTGATTGCGTTATATTTGAGATGCTCTTTGCCCTTAATATAATCAGATTTGGTAAGATTTGCTGTCTCACTGGATTTCACAGTCTGGGTTTCTGACCTTGACTGACATATATCTGGATATCAATTACATTTTATTAAAAAATATACCCATTGTAATATAAGCATTTCCTCCCTCCTGCTTGGTTCAGTAATACGGAGAATCAGGGAAAAAAATTGCAGGTCCCACTGATACAAAAAGGCAAGTCTCACTGAGCCTTTCTGTGAACAGTATTCTACTAAGTGCTCTGTTTCTATTCAGTGTGAACACGGATTCAACACTGATTTTTTGAGAAGTTTTGTGGAACCCCTTGTTACCAGTAGTTCCTCTTGGAGATGCCACTCAGGCCTTTGGGCTTGTGTGCCAAATGTCTTTTGACTGTGTGCGTTGGCTGAGGAGCTTGTTCCATCTGAGGATGCTTCTGAGCATAAACCTTGCCTATCCTTCTCAGCATTATTTTCAACGCTCGGCTGTCAGTCTGTGTTCCAAAATGCTGTGAGTGAGCCAGCTAGTTGCACTGCAGGAGAAGGCCAAGTCTGGACACTGGCTGGCAATGACATTACACTCAAGTGCTGTCGTATGATCAGTACAGCTCTGACAGCTCAAGCCCTGCCTGCCCTCTTGCTATTACAGTCCTTTGGAAACTGACTTTCTTTTCCAGGAAAAGAGCCACAGGTGCACCACATATACACAGGGCTGCAGTCTGTTGCTCTGAAGGAAAGAGAGTATCTATTAGTGCCTTGGAAAAATATTTTCTGACACAGAATTTAATCAAGAGGCTTAGGAAGCTCATTGACAAGTTGGCAAGAGAACAGCCGAGGTGGATTGCTGCTAACCACTTCCAGGGTTCAGAAGAATAAAATGTTGGTGTGAGTTAGAGACGACATCATGGCAAATTTTTGACTTTTGGCATTAGAAGAGCAGAAGGGCCAGCTGCCTACCAACCATGGAGCTACTCAGGCAATGGGACAAAGAGAACCTTCTCCCAGTGACCTGCACATAACTAAAAGCAAAAGCGAACAAAAAAAAGAGAGCAGCGCCATGAGTTTTGGATGATTCTGTGGATGGCATATGCCAACAGTACAATATCCACTAAACTATGGGACTGCTGAAATGATGTTTTTACAAATATATTAATGGCAAAAGGAAGGATAAGACCAACCTTTGTTCTCTTTTGAATGTGGGAGGGAACTAAGTAACTGCAGATGAGGAGAGGGTGGAAGTGCTTAACGCCTTCTTTGCCTCAGTCTTTAGTGGGAAGATGTCCTCAGGACAACTGTCCTCCTGGGTTGGTAGATGGTGCCAGGGAACAGAATGGTCCCCCTGTTATCCAGGTGGAGGCAGTCAGAGAACTGCTGAGCCACTTAGATGTTCATAAATCTATGGGACCAGATGGGATCCATCCCAGGGTGATGAGAGAGCTGGCAGATGAGCTTGTGAAGACACTGCCCATCATTTACCAGCAGTCCTGGTTCACTGGTGAGGTTCCAGATGACTGGAAGCTGACCAGTGTGATACCCATTCACAAAAAGGATGGGAAAGAGGATTCTGGTAATTAGAGGCCAGTCAGCCTGACCTCATTACCTGGAAAGGCAATGGAGCAGTTTATATTGAGTGTCCTCACACATCACTTACAGGATGGCCAGGGTATCAGGCCTAGCCAGCACTGGTTTAGGAGGGGCAGGTCATGTTTGACCAACCTGGTCTCCTTTTATGACCAAGTGAACCCCCCTGGTGGATGCAGGAAAGGCTGTGGATGTTGTCTATTTGGATTTCAGCAAGGCCTTTGGCACTGTCTCCCAGAGCACACTCCTGGAAAAGCTGCAACCCATGGCTTGGACAAGAGCACTCTTTGCTGGGTTAGGAACTGGCTGCATGGCTGGGCCCAGAGAGTGGTGGTGAATGGTGCTGCATCCAGCTGGGGCCAGTCACCAGTGGTGTCCCTCAGGGTTCTGTGCTTGGGCCAGTTTGTTCAATATCTTTATTGACGACATGGATGAGGGTGTTGAGTCTTTCATCAGTAAATTTGCAGATGACACTAAGGTGAGAGCATGCAACGATCTGTTGGAAGGTAGGAGGGCTCTGCAGAGAGAACTGGAATGATTGGATGGGTGGGTGGAATACAATAGGATGAAGTTGAATAAGTTCAAGTGCCAAGTCCTGCATTTTGGCCACAACAACCCCCTGTAATGTTATAGGATGGGAATGGTGTTGCTCGACAGTACCCAGGCAGAAAGGGACCTGGGGGTGCTGGTGACAGCTCATGTTCAGCCAGCAGTGTGCCCTGGTGGCCAAGAAGGCCAATGGCATCCTGGCCTGTGTCAGGAATAGTGTGGCCAGCAGGAGCAGGGTGGTCATCCTTCCCCTGTACTCAGCACTGGTGAGGCCACACCTTGAGTTCTGGGATCCTCAGTTTGGGAAGGACATTGAGATGCTTGAGCACATCCAGAGGAGGCAACGAGGCTGGTAAGGGGCTTGGAACACAAACCCTGTGAGGAACAACTGAGGGAGCTGAGGGTGTGTAGCCTGGAGGAAAGGAGACTCAGGACTCTCTACAACTCCCTGAAAGGTGGCTGTAGTCAGGAGGGGATTGGTCTCTTTCTCCAGGCAGCAACTGACAGAACCAGAAGACACAGTCCTAAGCTGCACTAAGGGAAATACAGGTTGAATATTAGGAAAAAAAATTTCACAGAAAGAGTGATAAAGTACTGGAATGGTCTGCCCAGGGGGGTGGTGGAGTCACCATCCCTGGATGTGTTTAAAAGAAGATTGGATGTGGCACTCAATGCCATGGTTTAGTTGAGGTGTTAGGGCATGGGTTAGACTTGATGATCTTAAAGGTTTCTTCCAACCTTGTGGCTCTGTGATTCTGTGATCATTAAAATTTACCTTATCAAGGATAAACTAGTCATGATGGGAATGAGACCAAGAGCTTTTTCCTTCTGAGAAGAATGTCAGCTACAGGAGTGCATCTTCTGGCGCCATCACTGAATGGAGGGTCTTGAATAAGCATCACAGTCATTTTGCTCATCTGACTCTTGGAACAACCTGTGTCTTCTTAGAAGAAACTCTCTTTTCTAGCAAGTAGGATAAGATGATCTGACTCTATATGGACAATTTCACACCAAAATGTTAAGATATTGACACAAATTATTGTTACTGAAAAATACTTGTATAATAAGAAGTATTTTGCAAAGGCAATTCCCCTGCTCTGCTTATTTAATTAAGAGTGAATGCAGAAAAGAAGTCAGCTATAGGCTGTGAAATTAAAATGCTGTAGAGGGCCCTAAGTCCTCATATACATCTGAAGTTTTTCTCATTATTGTACAGAATATTTAGTAAGGGAATAAGAATCCAGCCAAGTGGTAGATTCTGGAGTCAGTGAAAAGGTGATTGGAAACATGGACACATAAGAAAAGATAACTCTGTAAGCTCATAATTGATGATTTCCTCAGTTTGAGAAACCATCCAATAGGGTCTGAGTATGAAAGAATATATTCAGAGAATCTTTTCTGCTTGCTTCTACTTTTTAACACATAATCAGAGACCTTGTGCTCTGCAAACTCTTCCACTTCTGATAACAAGTCAGTACTTAGGTTTCAGAATACACTCACAAATTGTGAATGAAAACTAGAAAAGGAAGAGAAAAACAGCCTTGTGCAAGGCTTTTCTGTTCGGCTCCTGATTTTACACAAGGGAACCTCTGTGTGCAATTGTGTTGTGCATTTTTAGGGGAATTAATAGTATGGAAAAGAATGGAGCTTGAAGAGTCAAACTTTAGTGCAATATAATTTTACATAAGCAGACAGTATTTTTTATTCATTTACTTTTAATAATTTGTATATTTTTTCCTTACAATAAATAATCGGGTTTTCATATTTTTGTATTTACAACTTTTCTAACATCGCAGTACTCCTTTACATATTGTTACTTAATTTCTCTCATTCTCAAGGATTCATAGGATTCAAATATTTATAAAGAATTAATGTTTGACCTTTATCATTACTTAGGATAAGTAAATTTTTTTAATCTCATCTTGCAAGGAAATCCTTCCAGGCTCCTAATTTTAGTTCTTGGTCTCCTCTGGACTCCAAAAAATATGTTAGTGTATTTTTCTTCTAGCTTGAAGATTGTTTTTAGAGTGAAGAAAAAACCCCCAAACATTAATCCAAACAAGAGTAATGCAGTGCCAGTATGGGAAAAATGGTCTATAAATGTGATCTTGATTTTTGTTTTGCATCTCAGAGAATTACTATCAACAGGTAATAAAAACATATAACTACAATAGTTTCCCTGAAATATTTTCTCCCACACAGTTTAATGTATAAGAAAAATAGATTATCTCTGGAAAACATTTACTTATGCATTCTTCTTTTCTAAAATCTGCATCATTTTTATGAGGTGTTTTGTTATTCCACCTCCACAGAAGGTAGGATTTTTTTAATCCCCTCCAGACTGAAAAATACTTTGCTTAGGTTGAAGGTCTTCTGGTTTGTCACTGGAAGGCCCCTTTACTTGCTGATTTCTACTCATTAAAGTGGTAGTTTATCCACCTTCAAATGTCTCTGCTCTGTGTCACAGACACTTATTTGTTCTCTAGCCATCAAAGTGTATTAAAATTAACAGCAGTCATCACATGAGTGGAGGGTAGCCATTCTCAGACTCACAGATAGTTATATACTCACAGCAGGAAACTCGCAATCAAATTCTAACAAAAGGTCACATTTGCAATAAGTAAAGGAAAATGTAGGTAATTGGTTATGGAATCAGTTAATATCTTTGCAGGCCTTGAAAGGCACTCTGATGGACTTGAAAGCTTTTTGTTCGAGTAATTAAAAGTGAGGTATTGTGATAGTATTAAAAAATTCAGGAAATTCTTGGTGTGCTGTAAAATGATGTTGCTACAATGGCAAACAAATTTAAGAGGGAAATTATTTGTGGCTTGTTTGAAAAGATGTGCAGACTTAGATTCTGGCTGAAATGCAGGAAAGGAATAAGGAGTGAAGTGCAGGACAATATGAAGATTAGTCCTACTAAATATATTTTTATGCCTGGCTTCAAGACATGCCCGCTCTTGCCCTCAGCTGATTTAGATTCATGGCCACTTCAGAAATACCAGGCTATGGTGCTTTCCCAGGCTTCTCAAAGACTTCAGGATATCTGCTGATTTGGAAAGCAGTGACTGACTTTCTGAGGCTACAAAGCATTTCAGCCTTGGCTGAAATGGAATTCTGGAATTCTGTTTCTTCTAGTGGTACAATGAGGTCCCAGGTCACATCTCCAGTTTAGCTGTGTCCTAGGTCGGGTAGGTCCCTGAGCCTCCTGCCACAGAGGGTAAATCACAAAGCAGAGACCTGTCAGGAGACAGACTGTGGAAATGCACTGGTGTTTTCTTTGTCTATCAAACACTCATTTTCATCTAGTCCAAGCTAGGAGTTTCTGACAGCTTTTGGTGTGACTGGGGACAGAATCTTTAGGGCATCTGGCATGACATGCTTCCTCTGCCTGTAGAAAATCAAAGTTGGCACCTGAGCAGGAGGCTGGTGCTCCCTTCAACAGAAGGGGTGCATCCCATATCTTCCCATTTAAGCCTTGATGCTTTGAGTTGGAAAAAAAAGATGTCTGCTGGATCAGATGGAAATGGTGTGTGACCTGGGCGTATTCCTGAATCTATGGGTTGGGACACTTGGCAAGAAGAGGGAAGGCATGATTTAAAACTTCTGCTTGAATAAAAATTTTAAATAACCAAGCAGCCATTTAATATACTCAAAGAATTCTTTTCTGCCCACCATGTGCTCTGAAGCAAAACTGGGCTGTCGCTCGACTCCTGTGTACCTTAATCCAGATTTGATGGTACCACCATTCAAATTTTGACCCCTTTTACAAATATGAGCTCAGGCTGGTTTTGCTCCAGAACAGCCCCAAGCCTGGCATTCAGGAAGCTTCCTGGTAGCTGAGGAAAAGCCATCACTGAGCCCTGGTCTCTCCAGCTATCAGTGAGTCCTCCCCTTGCTGAGAAAACAGAAGGTGGAAGTGGCCCTACAAGAATTTGGTGGAGGAGCTCCATGTAGCACAAGGCAACTTTGGGCCTCTCAGAGATCCCCAAAGAGTCCCAGGAGCTTTCTTAGCTATGACTGGCAGTGGGGATAGAACCAGAGACCTGAATGAGATAGCTGTGAATTTTCAGGTTTCTTCCAGGC
>NW_005054311.1:4298085-4298473 GCF_000277835.1 Geospiza fortis
TCCTGATCTTGGAATGGTGTGTGGATTCTCCCAAGAAGAAATTTGGGAAGGGGAGGAGAACTTCTAAGGCAGAATCAAAACCTCATTACAATAAATTAATTCAGAAGAAGACCACAGACTGTTCTTCCAGCAGAAAAACTGTTTCAGTGTCACTCCCTCCCTCCAGGCTCAGTTTTCCATTTCCCACATGTCTGTGGTTCACATTATCTTACCTCTGCATTATTTTTAGTGATTCTCCAGCAAAGGTGATCCCGGGAATGGTCAAGTCTCAATTTGCTGTGTTGTCTGAGCATAAGCAGACAAAGAAATCACTTTTAATTTTTTCCCTTCTTTTCTTTCTCATGCTGGTGTCTGAAGTGACCATCACTGCTTAGACCAAAGCTGACAA
>NW_005054311.1:4298524-4328849 GCF_000277835.1 Geospiza fortis
TCTCCTGCTGTGCTAATGCTGCAAAGAGGAGGAAGGAAAAGCTGGCTAAAGTTTTCTCACTGTCAGGTCTTTGATTGTGCCAGTCCTGACTGGGCATTGTGTTCAATCAATTCAGCATTATAATGAAGTTGTGAAAATTAGTGAGAACATTCAAAAGACTTTGAATTTTGAACATTGAATATTCCAGAGAACTGGGATGTAATCTGCAAACTGTATGAGTGAGGGAAGACAGGGAAGAACAACTCTCACTAGCAACACATCAGTTTTATTTGAGGATCTTTCCCCAGAGATTTAGCAATGAGGAAGATAATAAAGCATTTATTGAGTTGCTAGGTGGAGACTATTTACTCTGTTCTAATTGAAATTATTGTAGGAAACTATTTGCGAATTTGCAAGTCTTTCAATAAATAGGAAGAGGGAAAATACCCTAACATCTTCTTGTATTTAAATAGTCAATCATAGGTGGAAAATAGAAGTTTGAGTAAGACAATATTTGAATCAATTATTGTGGTAGGTAAGCGTTACTTTATAGGTTGAAATACCTTTGCCTAAGCTATGTTACAAAATTTCAAATAATAAACATTAAAAATAAAGAAATAGGTAGGAATCAAGTTGTTTCAATTAATTAATGAATTTATCCAGCTGATAGGCAAGAAAATGGAAATGCTGAATAAAAGTAAGAACCTCAATCTTTCGCCTCTTTCTAGGCTAAACTGCAGTAAAACATATCTAGTCTGAATCAATTTTCATGGAAGTTATATTTTTTATGTATGGTTTTTTTGGGAAACAGTGTGAAACTTTTTTTTAGGACATTCTCTTTCAAACTATTTGGCCATGTGAGATCAAAATATTCTGGCCCTGCGGTATGAGGCCTTCAGAGCTTATCTTGCTCAGCTTGTTTGAAAGAAGATCAAGATGTAACCTGATCACTGGTAAAAGGAATTTCATAGTGGAAAAAAGGTCTGACAGTAGGGGATTACAATCTTGTTGACACAAAGATCCAGAGATCCTACGGAAGCTAGATGGCATTTCTTGAAATACAATACTGTTTCCTTGCTGTGAGGGTAACAGAGCTTTTGTTGCATACACATCTAATCAGGTTCCCATCCTGGAAGTGTCTTGGTCTCTGCTGTCCTCTGCCTTTGATTGACTGAAATGTCACAGCCCTGGGGCTTGGGAAAAGGTATTTGATTGATTAAGGATGTATGAAATTTAACTTCTCTGAGAAGATGATATGACAGCCCTTTCAAAGCCTATAAAAGATACCAGAATATTTTGTTGAACAGGTTTGGGCTTGGTTGGGGTTTTTTTTCATAAAATTTTGAGTAAATGGTTTGTTCTTGGGTTTTGGAGGCTTTTTTAATCGATGTAATTACTTTACTGTACTAAAATTCTATTTATTTTCTTTGTCTGCTTAACAAAATCCCCTAGGAGCATTCACACCACATTTCAAAACTGATCTCCATCCTCTTATGAACCTGAAACATTTACTGTCTTAATTTCCACTTTCCTCCTGCAGCTCTTTTCCAGTGTTGTATACTTGGCTGGCATCCCAATAAACTCAAATTTTAACTTCAAATTTAAACTTCAAATTTAAACTTCAAATTTTATTTTTGAAAAATAAAAATATTTTAAAATTGTGTGGTAAGTTTGAAGCTGAGAGGCTGCGTGTAGCATGGATTGGGCTGATATTTAGACAGTTTCACCCTCTCAATCTAAGTCACACCTTCAGCTGCTCTTGCTGGTTCCAGCCATGCCTGTAGAGGCTGTGCTTGTGACTGTAGCACCCAACCTGCCCTGCTGCTGGAGGTGGGTGTGTGTAAGTGACAATTGTTCACCTGAGCAAAGAGATCATTGCTCTGCAGAACAGAGCCTTGCACCCCCAGGTTATCAGGGTGCTGTGGGGTACAGGGTTGTGCTGGAAAGCCTGGCAGAGACAAAAGGCTTGGTGAGATCCCATCAGTTCTCTGGATGCTTCTGAGGGCTGCTAGGGGAGCAGCCACTTTAATCAGGAAGCCAATCTCCTGCCCTGGCTTCCTAACTCTGATTGGTTTTCTGGGGAAAAGATGGTTTGAGTTTTCCTGATCTTCCTGGTCTTCCTTTCTTTCTGGGGAAAAGATGGTTTGAGTTTTCCTGGTCTTCCCTTCCCTGCAAGGAGGAGAAGGACAGCACCGAGTTCTTGACAAAGAATCTTTTTCCTTTATGCATTCCCACAAAGAGAAGTACAGAGGACATAGAAGGCTTGGTTCATGGTAGATAGAGCAGCTCATTGTATGTATTTTGTAAATATTAGAGGGTTCAGAGAACAGAATAATAATGCTTAGTGATAAAATATTTATAGTTTATCTATTTATAAAGCTGATAAACAAGTAATATCATGAAACCAATTTAAATTTTCCTTTTATTTTTTAAAATCTCAAATTGGTTCAGCTCTCAGGATAATTTCTGCTGTAAATTTTATGTTGCATATTTAATACTATTTGGCTTCAAGTAATTATCTGTTTTAAATCTTACTGTTGCAGTTTCCTTGTATGCCCTAGGGCAACTGTGTATAAAGTTATCAAAAAGATACTGTATTCAAAAAGAACAAAATATGTAAAGCTTTGTCATATTTTTACAATCCCATGTATATTTATCATAGTTTCTAATTATTCTTTTTGCTTTGCTGCATATTATTAGTTTAATTGAACCATAAACTTTAGACTAATAACACCAATTTGTCTTTCATTATACTTTGCTCTATTAACTTTTACAAATGGGTTCATCTCAGCCACTGATTGATGGGCTCATAGCAACTGTGCTAGATTTCTTGCCCAAACAGCCACGTTGCATTTTCTGCTCTTGGAAGATGCTTTTTCTTTTCATATTTTTTTCCCTTCCTCCCTCCCCCAGATAGAAGATGCTATTCTTTATTCTTAGGGTTTAAATACAGGACACATTTTGTAACATGCCTCTTGCAAACCTTCTGACAGAAACCACCAGCAGTAAAAAGAGCTGGAGTTCTCAATTACTTTAAGAGATCCTTTTCAAAATAAAATATTTGAGTCACAGTAAAGCCCTATTCTCTTCAGAATCTGAGGAATTTGAATCTCCTAGTGATATTCATAGGCAGGCATTTCTCTGTTAAATAGTGGGAGTCTCACAAAAATATAAAATCACATATCTATTGGAAAAAAACCCCTCATACTTATAAAATTACATAAAAATAACAAAAAACATCAAAAAAGAAGAGCAAATGTGAAAAGCTATTATAGGACCACTAAAGAAATTAATAGTTTGGTTAGGGCCAAGACTTTTTAACAACACAATCCTCATATCCCCTTCGACTGTATTCACAAATCTAATTAATCTGCAGGGTGAAAAATTAGCATTGAAAGTAAGCTGGTCTCTCCCAGCTGGGTCAACTCATATCTCTCTAAGCTTCACAGGCTTAGTGATGCTCTGCCTTGCACTGTCCTGTCACTGCAGGTCAATCCCTTGATCACTGCCCATGTCCTGTCAAGACTCCTGGTCCGACTGTCACATCTTTGAAAAATACAGGAGCAGACAATCCCCGGTCTTTGCTACTGTTATTGAGGTTCTGTTTCTCAAATATCTTGTGACATATCTTTCCCTCACTTGTGTTTTTCTTCCACTTAGAAAAACATTTTCTCTTATGTACTGTCTGCTCTGCTGCTTTCGTGCAGGCCTCAAATACAGTTGTCTTTCCAAGATTCTTTCCAGGCAGAAAAAAAAAGGACCTCCAATCCGTCTTTAGCCAGGCAGGCAACATTTGCGATGTCACCTAAACATGCAGGAAAATTCATCCACTGCCAAAGAGACCTTCTGGAGTCCAAGTCCCACAAAAAATTATGGGCGATATCAAGCAATTTGAATAAAGGAATATGTGTGACAAGTTCAAGATACATCTAAAGTTAGCTGTGTATCACCACATTAATGATAAAATTAAGGCAAGCTGAGGGAAAAAAGGGTGGGGAATGGATGAAAACAATGACAGCTTGAGAGACAACCAAGCAGAATGAGAAGAACACAGGAACAGAGAGGAGAGCTGCATGAAGAAATTGGGAATGAAGAAGGAGAATAAAAGTTAAAACCCCTCCAAAAGATGTGTGAAGAGGCAAGGGAGAAGAAGCAGAGTGAGCTGCAAGCCATGCAGTATTATGGCACCCAAAGATCCTCTTCTTCAATAGAAATATGGTAGTTCCTTACTATGGAAATGCCTTTTTGTGTGTCTTGGCCAGTAGAAAGTCAAGCGTGCTTGTTCCAAAGCCATGGTACCCTGGGAGGAGTGTCCCTAAACAGCAGCCTTTCTGAGGGAGAAGGTTACCTTGGGAATTTGATAATCCTAACACTAATATCCTACAGTAATATCCTGCTCAAAGCCAGTGTCCCACCAGATAGAAAACTGTGACACGCTTTTCAATTCAGTTTTTACTTGTTGTGGGGTAGTAGCAATTGTTAAAGATATGGGAAGCTGGGTTGAAGCTGTAAATGTACAGCAAGAAATAGCAGAAAATTAGTATGGAAGGTTCTGCATTTTCCCATGTCTCCATCACAGTGTTTTAATGTATTCAGATTTCTTCTTTTCTGCACAGATTTTGCTAGAACCTGTCTGGAGTTCTAGAGTTTGAGTATTTCCAGCGGGTTTCCATTGTTTCGAGGAAATGTTTTAATGACTGGGCTAATAGCTAGAAAAGGACACATCTTCTCTCTTGTTGGATGGTGTTCTCTGTAACTTCAAGGAGCATTAGTCTCAGTTTAGTGTGGAAGGCAAGGATAACAAAGAGGAGGAGAGCAAGGCAGAGCTGTGTACTGCCTACAGTAATTGCTGTGGCACAGTAAAGCACGATAGTGGCATTTTATTAGGTTAATTTCTATGTCACTACACTCAGATATTCACAAATGACGACCCAGGCTTGTAAAACAATTACATCATTAAATGAATTATGAGACTTGGTAATAAATAATGCATCTGAAGTCTCTGCATTTGCCATCTGTGTTTTGAAAATACTCATAGAATACTCTGAGGCTTCATTTTTGAGTACCTTCGTAAAAACAAGTTTGGCTGCAACCTGCTTGTCTAAACAAAGGCAGAAATTCCCCAATAATCTCATATCTTTATAGGTCATGGCTTCAGAGTAAATTTCAACTATATCATGGTTCAAGGGAAAGCTGTGATAGCTGTCAAGGTTTCCCATCTCCCACAAAGCATTTTTTAATGTGTATATGATACATCTTCACTGTGTTGTAGCCTCTGTTCAGATTTTGAAATCTAACATGTAATATTGAGATTTTAATAGATTCTTAAATTACCTTATATGCTTCTATTCTTTGGTGGTTTTTAATTAGAGAAGTAGCTATAACTTTTATGAAGACAAAGAGGCTTCCTTTGTCTACAGAAGTCACCACACCCTGTATGTCACATAAAGGGACATCTAGTGAGTGTATAATCTTCTGCAACAAAACATATCCTTACTGTATCATTGAGCACCACACCGTGTGGTTTATCAAGCTACATGTGTATGTAGATAATCCTGTGATTATCTAATTTTTATGTAAAGTAATTATATCTTCATTACCTGCACACTGGGAATGAGAGTAAGCTTTTTACTAGGCAGTCCTTATCATCTGATCATGTATTCAGTATCTATTTTTGAAAGGAGAATTGTGAATATTTTTCAATAAATCAGGTAGCTATTTTTTATTATGTCTACAGAATCTGCAATACAATTTACAGTAGAAAAATATAAGCATTTCTTCTTTCACTTGAAAGAAACTTTGTGGTTATGGTATGTCATAATATCCCTGTGTTTTTCTGACACTCCCAATGATGAATCAGTTCAGCTTTACATATGTAAACTTTTATTCTCTTCCTAATCTTAACTGATCAAAATAAAATAATAAATGGGATAAAGCACTCACTGTATCATTCTGAATTAACAGAAATCACTGTAAATTATTTCTTTCCATTTTAAAAAAATTTCTTGTATTCTTTGCCTCAGTTTCTGTGTCATTCTTCCTGGTGGCAGTGGCAGAGGCAGAAAATGGAAAGTGTCATTTTGCTGGAACAGAACATACAATTTTCTGATTGAATTGCTCACTGCGGCCACCCATGTCCTTATTAGTAAGTAATGTAAAGTTCTTACAAAAGCTTATTCTTAGTTTTTAAAGGGCAATATAAGTAATCATTGTTAATAAACAGAATTTTTTTCCATGTTACATTAAAGTGAGAAGGAGGAATTGAGCATCAGGAAAAATCCCATATTATAATAAGTGAAATATATAGGTCCTTAGTTCCTATTGAAATACATACTTAATTCCTATTATTGTTGCTGAAAGTGTATTTGACCTGACAATTATTTAAAGTGCTGGCAAAGTGTATTACTGAATTTTGCCCCAAAAAATATTTACCTATTGACTTTTAAGCTGGCACGAAGTTTTTCACATGTGTAATTAGGAGAGAGGTAGATTACTTCTTCCCAAAGAAAGAGCAGTTTTTACTGTGCATCATTTAAACAATTATTTTTTGGACATAGGCTTTTTGACTCAAAAAAATTCTGCAGCTTATGAAGTTGTTTGTTATTTTGCTGTGATTTTATACACAATAGAAGGGTGAGAAAAAGGTCAGCAATAACTCTGCTGTTGCATTTTCACTGGGAAAAACATAATATTGATCGATAAGAAAATGGAAAAAGCACAACTATTAGCGTCTTACTTGATCTTCTCCGACCTTTACCCTGCCATGTTGATTTTATTCTTAAATGTTATGTCTGTTGCTCCAAAGGTTTGTCCTGTTTAGTCTTTTATTTAATTAATACATGATCTTATTTACTCTTTCTAATGTTAAAACATGAAATTAATTTTTATTCCTTGTTGAACCATTGTCCTCTTTACTCTCAGCAATCCATGCTGGATAATAACTCCATGTAGAAATTAGCCAGCTTAAAACTACTCTGGAATCATAATCGATGAGTACTTAAGTTCACCAAACTGTTTTTTGGGTTCATAGGATAATTAGATTTAAGGATGTGCAAGCTCTTTAGAAAGAAAATTTAAATCCCATGCTCTGAATCTTCTTGGGTGTAGACTGACAAGCAGAATGTATGGTATTGAGCCTCAGTATTTGGCTAAACATCAATGTACCTGCTGGTAATGACTCCAAGATGTACTCAAGGAAGAAAGCTGTCCACTGTGAGGACAGTCTGCATACATTGCTATATTTGGTGCATGTTTAGTAAAGTACACACTTCTAGGGATGGGGTATCCACCACTTCTCTGAGCAACTTGTGCCAGGGTCACAGAGAATTTCTTCCTAATATTGAATCTAAATCTACCCTCTTTGCATTTAAACGTGCAGATGTTTGGGTTTGGCTTTTTGGGTTGCACCCCTTGCTGTGGAGCACGTTGTGGCATCATGGAACTCACACTTGCTGGGAGCAGGGCACCCCGTGTCCTGGGCTGGGCATTCTTGTCCCAGCCCCTGCCCTGGCTGACTCCGTATCCTCATACTCCTTCAGCCCATGAAGCAACCACTGTGTTTGGCACTACTTATAGAAATGAACAAAGCAACCAAAACCTCAGATGGTGAACCTCACAGTATTTACTCCTTCCCCCTCTCCTTGCACTTCTTCTATAAAGGGACCGAAACCCAGTTCCAAACTGATCTGAGTCTAACGTCATGCATTTGAAGGTTGAAACAAAAATATGAGGGATTCCATATGTCAGTAGCTGGGCTTATAGCTATGTTCTAAGTTGGGTTTATAACTTCTTACTTCAGGTGCTGCGTAATGGAAAAACCCCTGGTCACAAAGTCGTTTGCACTGTCAGAAATAAATGAGCTTCAGAAACAAATTCAACATCCATCACAAGGGCTTTTTACAAAGGAATCTTTGTCATTTAAATCCATGTGTTTTCAAATAATTTCGAAGGTTGTTACTGGTGACATTTTAAAATTTCAGAATGGCAGGGAAATTCTAAAGGGTGGCAGGTAAATTTGTACTTTAAAATGATCATTACAATAAACCTGTAAAGATGACGTGGAGTTTATCAAAATAATAGGATAACTGATATGAAAAATAAAGGATGAGATTACAATTCCTTTCAGCTGACTTTATTTTTTTTTAACATAAAGCAGTTTTTGCTGGCCTCATTTCCTTTCTTAAGAGATGATGAGCTGATTAAAGGTACCTTTATTACTCTGTTCAGGCTGAATATCTGTACAGCTTTTCACATCTTACTATGCAAATTTCTCACTATCATGAGATGATATGATATGTGATATGTGAATGATAAATATCCAACAGAGTAATTACCAAAGTATCATAATCCAGTATGCTTCTACTGAGGTCTTGTACAGACCAGTTCTTGCTCTAGTGCAGCCTCAAATCATTGAAAAAAGCATATAAGAAGTGTAAAAGAATTGTTGATAAGGTTTGCAGGTGCCACAAAAACAGAACCTGTGGAAAAAATTAATGAAGCTGGATTGTCTGTACATGATCCTCTTCATTGTTTAATAAACTGGGGAAAAATATGTGTTTAATATAGACAAATGTAAGACCCTGACGCAGGAAAAAAATTTTGAAGATTTAACATTAAGGAGAGAATACTTTGAAAAGCATAGAGCTGGCAAGGTAATAATACTTTTTCAGTGGAAATATTTTCTCATCTGGTGCTACAGCCAAGAGGATTAGTGTAAGTCTGTGGATTTACAAACAAAAAATCATGGAACAGGAGAAGAGAGCTGTGTTCTGTCTGCCAACAAAGTTACTGACACCATTGCCAAAATGCAGTCTGATATCTATTCTTCAAAAAAGATTTAAAAATCTAACAGAGTGCTCAGACGAGGAGCACTAGTGCTATAGGAATGATTTTACAGACAGAAAATTCCACTTTGCAACCAAACCTACAGGAAGCTTAAAGTTTTTAGCTTCTCTTAAAAGAATCATACTCAATAGATGTTTGTGCCCTGTATATAGTTCTCTAACCACCAGAAGTATTTCCTTTCAGTAAGGCACTTCAGAAGACAAAAATACTCATTCCAGTAATCAGAATATAAAGTGATAACACTGTGTATAGAAAGATTATTTATTTTTTTAATTTAAACTTGTGCATCAAAACTGAATGTTGAGGTTTTATTCTCCTTCCTAAGTGATGTTTTGCAGTCAGTCACAAGTCTTTAAACACAACACAATACTAGATGAAATTAAATTGATAGATCATAGAGAAAAACAGATGGTATTCTGGTTTTTAAAATCTATTAACCTCAATGAATCTTGCATACACCAACACTTCTCTGTAAAAGTCTTTGGCATAATGCCAGAATAAAGAGCTGAGCTTATCATCCGTATTTGTTCACATTATTTTTTTCTCAAAGGTGAACAGTTGTTAAACAAATACCACAGGCTTTTTTTGCAGGAGTGTACTCTTCTGTCATCATATCATTATTTCCCCAGCTCTCTCTTTTTAAGGGCTTCAAAGTTGCTTTCAATTGCAAATTAGTCAGAGCAAAAAGAAGATGGGCACTGAGATCTCTTTTTATGGAACATGTATCTGATTTTAGTGACCTGTGGTCTCAGATATTTATTGTAAATAAGGGTTGTATAATAAAGAAAGGGTTGATAGAAATATTTGATCTAGCGCTGGTTATTCCTCATGAAGCCTGATTTGTTTTCCTCCAAGGTTTTGCATATTTCTTCCACTGTGTGAGGTTAGGAGGAAGAGGCACAGATAAGAAAGTATCTGGAAGACTCAACAAGTTATCTGCCTTGACCTTTGGAGAGCCTTAAAGGGAAGTGTTGTCACTCTGAGGAGATGTAGAGGTCATACTCGGCACAGAGCCAGCCTACAACTTTTTTTAGAGTGTGTCAGAGCCAGGGCAAAGTGAAGACAGACTAGACTTAATCCTTTAACCTAACCTGTCAAAACTGCATCAAGTCAGCACTGCCAAATCTGCAGCCACCTCATAACTCAAAAAGGTATGCATGAGTGCATTTATGAATTTGCTTTTGAAAAGCGTTTTTATGCTTTGGTATTCACAGCATTATGAAACCTGGCCACATCGCTGGGTATGCAAACATAAAGCTAAATGCTGCCAGCTGCATGAGTAATTCATCCCACTGAGGAGTAAGAAGATATGATATAAGGTTATTGCAGAAGATGATTGTTTTTAAGGGATGTTTACTTCTAAATGTAAAAAATGCAGACTTCGAAGAAATCAGGTTTGTGTTGTTTTAACAAAAATGGTGAAAATAGCCTATTTGTCAAATCCACAGTAATAGATAAAGCACACAGCACATTAACCTGATATTTTATAATCACTGAGTGTGCAGAAAATACTGTTCCTGTGTAGTGATGATTTTCTGAAAGGAGCAGGGGATTTTAGTTATTTGGGAAATTTACCCATATGGATGTGTGTGTGCTGGCTTCTGAATATGTATTTTCATGTGCATTTTGTGTAAACCTGCAAATATTTATAAAATGAAGCTTCCATGTGAAAAATAGCACAAATGCATGCAAAACACAGGGCCATATCCTTACCACTGCAAACTAGCTTGGCTGACAGTGGCACCAGAGCCACGCTCAGACATGACACTTGTCACAGCTCTCTATGTGTCTGTGAACTTTAAATCATGAATATACTGTGATGCAAATGAAAAGTGCTAGAAAGCTCATTTTCTGCCATTAATCCTTGAGGTTTTCCCTTAGATGGGTAAAACACAGTAACAATTTTACCTCTCCTCAAGGAGAATGTTGTGAAAGCTATAGCCTGGATAGAAAATGGACTGAAGACTATAACCTTCTCTTGAAAGGTAGGATTGTAACCTAGAGAAAAAGAAAAATCTAATTCTTTGGTCTGGTGTCTGACTCGTGCTGAAAACCTACAACCAGGTGTAAGAAAGATATCACCTTCTCTCCTTTATCCTTGGGGGTTTACATGGTCACTGCCAACAGAAGCACCCTGCCAGCCACAGCACAGGCTCCTTGTCTGACACTGGGCCATGCCAGGGCTCCAGCCTGTGCTCCAGTGTTTGTTTAAGACTACTGTTGGTTCCCTGCAGCACAGCATCCACCTTGACCCACTGAAGTAGAAGGAGCACCCAAGTGAACCTTGCCAGGTCCATCTGTTCCCTCCCAAATGCAACAGCTGCCACATGGAGGGCAAGGCAATTCCTTCTTTCCCAGGGCTGATGGTTCATACAGTGTGGGGGTTTGTAGGGATCAAGGAGCCTTGAAGAGATTGTGTATGTGTGTGTGTGTGTGTGTGTGTGTGTGTGTGTGTGTGTGTGTGTGTGTCATGGGGAGCTGGTGCTGTAAAGAGATCTGTGTCTGTGAGGGACAAGGACAGAGCACGAGTGTGATCTCCGCCTTAATGATCAATTAAATAGGAAATTGTCAAAAGGAAACACAAAAATGTCAAAATTTTGTTAATAGTTCTTGCTTTTGAGCTCAGAAGCACTGTTAATGGCACTTTGAGATTTTCATGCTGGAAACATCAAAACTAGGATGTGGTCTTCCTCCCTCTCAGAAAATGAGTGTGCTCTCAGCCTAATGAGTCACCTGAGCAATTCCAAGACAGCATAAAGAAATCCTGATATTTACTTTCCACATGGAACATGACAAATCTGGAAACCTGTGAAAAGTAAACCAAATCAAGAAAAGAAAATGGAAAAGAAAATATAATGCACTGTTGAAAAGAACAGGGATGTCTGAATTATGAGTGAAGTCGAATAAAAATTATCATAAACACATGTGCCAAGGATTTTAATTCATGTGTATCACTGATCTCATGAGTAAATTCCAGTGAGTAATAAAGAATTCTACTTTCAGAAGGAGAAATATGTTGGCAGATGCTCCCCTCAGCCTTCATGCTTTCCTGAGGAATGACTGTGACAGTCTATTTATACATGATAGTACAGTGATCATATTAGGCACAAATATTAACTTTTTCAAGTGGGTACAAATTGAATAGTCTAGCTGATTGCTAGCAGGAAGAAAACAAGAGCCTGTTGCCATCAAATCAGAATAAGATTGAAAAATACTCAGTATCACTGCTATTACTAAGGAACAGAATGTATTGTTTCATGCCTAAATTACTGAGGGTATTTAACAAAACATACATATAGAGTAGATATACAGAGGTATGAATCATAATGCTGCCATAAAAGTGAAACCTAGATTATCTGTTACTACTGCTTTTGGATAGAAATGAGTAATTTCAAAAGAAAAAGAGGTTTCCAACTTCAAATGCATACAAAGGACATATTTTGACCTACTGCAAGAAGACCAGTCCAGGTGTCTGGGATCACTGGCAACATAACCCAAGCCATAACTCCTCAAGCCTCTAAAGACTTAAAAATTGCCACAGACCTGAATTTATACGCAGAGCTAAGAATTTCCATAATTCAAAAGATATTTCACCTGTTTTTCTCATTCACCAAAGTCTTTATTCAGGCTTCTTTCCTGTGCCTTTTGTAGAAAACAACTCCTCTTTAGTGAAAATGTGTGTTATGAAATGCTTATTTTGTTCAGCAAGTATTAAAGAGCCACATCACACATTTCACAAGCAATTCAGTAAAAATATCCTGCAAAAAGGCAGAAGTTTCCCCAGTACAGACATTGTAACTTTGGACAGGTTAGAACATATATAGCCATATGTAAAATTATTCTATAGTTAGTACTACTGATGTAGAAATAAATTCAAGGTGGTTGTGGATTACACAGCCTCCTGTAGCAGTACTTCAACTGCACCTCAGTATGAAAATAACTGGCTTTGTTACCTTGGAATGAATAGTGGGAGAGATGGCCTTGCCATACTCCTGTTAAGTGTTTGGGTATCCTCCAGTAATTTGAGAATGATAAAGAAGAAAATTAGTTTTTATATGTCACACAATGATTACACAATGAAAATGGAGCTCAAAGCAGACTTTGGCCATGCAAACCTATTTTAGTAAGTAGAAGATCAGACTGGGCAAGTTTGCCATTTCTAACTTGTCTTTTGTCTTGCCCAGATACTACAGTGACAATTGTCGCTGGTAACTAAGCATATCATTCATACTATCTAAAGTATACAGGGCAAAGAATTATTTACAGGTATGACTCAAAATGTTGAATATGGTGCATGTTGCTCTACTGAGAAAGTTACACAGGAAAAGATATCAAGAAAAAACAAGGGATGCTTATCAAACAGCTTCTTGGATGTAAATGCGTATTTGCTTTGTGTATTTAAAACTTTTTAGCAGGTACTCCTGCAGCTGAAACAGAGAAAAAGCACAAGGTGTGGTGGCAGGAGGAGCAGGTATCTACCATCCAGTGCCATGGGGTGGTCTGTGCTGGCAGAGCATTGTGCTGTTCATCTGGGAAAGGAGGAGGCATCTCCTGTGCTGGTGAGAGTTGTAAGCAGGAAAGATCCTGTGTGGGCAAAAGTCCTGAACTCTGTCCCCTGTGTCTCAGGAAAGGTTATTCCAAGGGTCTCTGTGTGCAACTTATACTCAGAGCTAAGGAATTTCCATATTTCAAAAGATACTTCACCTGTTTTTTTCATTCACCAAAATCTTTATTCAGGCTTCTTTCCTGTGCCTTTTGTAGAAAACAACTCTTCTTTAGTGAAAATGAGCGTTATGAGCCCATATGAGCCCAAATGAGTGTTATGAGTGTTATGAGTTTGTTGTGAATCCATTTCTGAGGGTGAGGTGGGTTCTTCATATTCGGAAGTCGGTGGGTTTACTTGACATTATTCCAAGGAGACAAACATTTTATTCTGATCAGACTCAGAAACACCCTCTTCCACCTCTGACAGGAGCCTGATTGCTCTAGTGCTTTAGATCTGAGTTACTTGAAGATATCAAATGAAGCTGATCAGATGCTGAAGGGCTGCCAAGATTACAGGCCCCTCGTCCCTATCACTTTTTTTATTAATTATGATAAAGCTGTACAAGCTGCAACCTGGTCCATTCAGTGCAGACACTGGGACAGCTTTCCTCCCTTATAGTTCCCTCTTTTCACTTCTCCAGCTATTCTTAGCTTGGGGAACAGTCCCTTGTGGGATGATTGTCATCTGGTGTATATACATTGCAGCAGCTGACTCAGATAACCAGGAAACCATAACCAGCTCCCTCACTGTCCTGGGAACTCAGCAGCATCAGGGAGCCTGGCCCAGTACCAGGAATAAGAACACAGCATTTTATAGAATAAGAACAGGTGTTTCTGATGCTTCATTACTTTTCAGACTAAAACCATAAAGACCTTTACAAAGCAGTGAAATGTAGACATATACCCAAATTGCCAAAAAGAGATCCGGGTTTATAGACAAACAAGAGATATCCTAAGGATCTTGATGATGTTCCTATGATTCCTGTCTTGTATCGTCACTGGCAAGTGATGATACAAGAGGTCTCTGCCTCTATTTAAATTACAAAACCAATATATCTTCTTTTGAAAGTCCTGCTAAGTCCCCTACACATTCCCCTATTGGTCATCTTTTATGATTCTATGATCTTCTGTCAGTGTGTCTGTTCATAGCAAAGCAAGCAGGGCAAAACTATTAAGTCATTAATAACCCCAGCTGCACAAGGTTACCACACGCACAAGACCCTTTTCTGAAAGTCTCTATTACTTCATTCTGATCTGATTTCTGAAAATATGTCTTCCACAAAAAAACCTGAAGGAAAGGAGGACAAGGATTACAAACAACTGTGTAGCAAGACCTCACAAAGATGTTCGGGAGATGAAGGGAGACTCCCTTCTTGTGTCAGTGAATAATTCTTTCGGCTTGAAATGGGTGTGTAACTTCACCTCAAGGTTTTAGTTTAACAGGCAGTTGGGCCCACAATGTCTTACTGCAAACAAATGGAGGAAATCTGGCATACCCCATCCTGGCTTCCTATCCTCTTTCCCCTGTTCTTCCTCCCCTGTCTCATCTTCCAGTGTCTGCTTTTTTTGGTTCCTTTGCTGATACACATCAGCTCACTCAAAGAGAAAAAAAATCTGGTTTTTTTCCCAAGGGTTACCTTTCCACTGTTTTGGTGGACTAAATTAGCTGATGGCAGGGCACCCTTGGCCTCTGTATTTTGACCTACAGAGACACCTGAGTTAGAGGAATAAACTTCTATCCCCCTGCAAAGGTGGGAGAAGAGGCTGGGGCAGTGTGCTCCCTGCTCCTTGTCCTTCCACTGCCTAACAAACGTTTGGTTGCTCCTTCTGCTGCACCTGAAGGATGGGGGTTGGCTCATCCCTTGTTTTATGTAAAACCCTTGCCTACATTTGAACTTGAGGTCTTCCTTCTATCAGCCATTCCAAATGACAGCGCTGCTGTTTAAGCAGAGCACCAGAAGCAATTAAAGGAAATGGTCAGGGCAGATCTATCACAGCCCTCTGTGCAGGGATCCTTTTCCTGAAGACCTGATGGAGCTGTTTTCCTTAGTGGCCAATGAGCTGTAATTTCAGGCTTCTCTTGACAGCAAATATTTCTGCCAGCTTTGCAAGTCTCTGCATTGTTCCATGACCTGTCATAGGAGCCATCCTGTCACTGTTTCTGCTCTGGTGTTCCCACAGCTTTCTGCTTGCAAAGTAAAAATCCCTGGTACTAAACCTGACTTGGTCCTGGTACAGGCTTTTGCTCTCAGCTTTTGCTCATTACTGTCCAGCATTCAGATAACTTCTGTTCCTTTTGATCTGACCTCACAAAGAAACCCTACATTTCAACAAAGAGTTACAAGGCAGTCAACACACCAGGACAATTTGCCTTAAGGGCCAAGTCTAGATCCCAGGAATCAATGAAGTTGTCTCCTCACATTCAGAGATGCCCCCAAGAAGCTCTAGCCAATCTCCCAAAGCCTCAGTGCACAGATCTGTGCAGAACAAGTGCAGCCTGTGGACAACAAGCAGCAGTGGGCAGCTGTTCACACTCTGGAGGAGTAGGAGGCATGAAGCTGTCACAAGGGAGCATGGCCAGTCAGGAGCTGGTATCAGCTTTTTCTACTTACCACTGCTTGCCTTCATCTGTCCTCATGTCAGGTTCAAAATACCCCTTTTCCTCAGGTAGTGAACAGTAAAAACATGGATTTTTCTTCTTCTTTATTGTAGGGCCATTTAAAGGAAATTACTTTCTTAAGAAGCCACTCAGCTTTGAGGAGCTATTTACGGCTACCACTGTTATGAGTGAATGAAATGTGGGGGGAAATAAGAGCAGCTGCAAACGAGGTTCAGGCAGGGAAGTTTCTCTGGATATAAGAGGAGGTAGAACAGTAACAGTGAGAAACTGACAGAAGAAAGAACAGCCGCATACCTAGTGGGAACAGTGCCAGTCCAGAACTAGGATGAGTGATAAGGGGCATGGGAAAGGAGGCAGAAGAAGAAAGAGAAGATAATGATTCATGAAAGCAAGCCAATTCACCCTTCCTAATTCTGTGGCATGTTCCACTTTAAAATCTTTAGTGAGGTATCAAAGCAAGGGCTGTATCACACAGCCTGAGCAGCCACCCCAGTTGCAGGCTAGGGAAGGAGTAGCAGCACGCCTGTTAGGATTGCAGGATGCTGATAGCAGCCTTGCAGGGTGGAGAGGCATGCTAGCAATGTCTCCCTTATTTCAACGGGTGTGAGAGGTATTTAGCTCCTGCCTTTACTTGCTAAGATTAATGCTGCTCCCTCTTAACTATTGCTTTGGGGAAAGTCCAGATCAAAAGACACAAACCAGCTCGACAGAGAGTGCTGTTTGGGGAGAGACAGAGAAGTGGCCTCCATGTGTCCAGATTACTTCATACTTAGGTATTTTATTTGAACCAGTGTTGAAGAGCTCTGTGTTTGGATTAAGAGACGTTTTAGAGTGCTGCTGGAACAGCTGGGAGGAAGCTCCAGCTAGGCTGAGTTACCCCTAGGGGCTATGTCCTGGTGCCCATGTCAGGGCACCACACATGCTAAGACAAATCCCTCTTTCTTCTGTCCACTCTATTCTGCCCTTGAAGGAAAACTGAACAAGCAAGGAGGAAGTCAAGATCTGCTGCAGCAACCCCTTGCTGTGGGTAGTAAAGGCACTGGGGCTGGGAGAGTGAAGGCACAAGCCTTCAGCACAGACAAAGCTTCAGCGGCAGCAGTTCTGCTGAGGTTTCCTGTACAGCTCATCTCCTGGGACTTCCTTCAGAGTGTTGGTAAAAAAGAGTTTGAATAAACAGATCTGTGTTGAGCCAGACCAGAATGTTAGAATGAAGCAACAGCCAGTGAATAGGAAAGCCCTGGAAAGTACTTTCCTAAATTCACAACAAGAATTTGGGATTCCTCTAAACCATTGAGGATACTGGAGATCAGAGGACCTGCCATAGGAACCATCTCTTTCCACTGGCTGTAGAGAAAGTTGATTAGGAGAAACAGCTTATTTTTTTACTTGTTTGCAGGTGGTTTCCCTGCTCTTCTCATTATGCAGGGATAAATTCTCTGTGGGGCACAATGAGAAAGCTGAAATGTTAAAGGTAAGAATCTGAGTCAGGAAACCACATACTTCCTTTGGCTTAGAATGAGACACTTTAGTTACTGCAAAGAAACCCAAGATTTTTGAAATATTTAAAATCCTGTATTTCTGTTGACTTTGATGTGTTAAAAACCCCCACAAACTATTTGTTAATCTTCCATCTATGAGTGTAATCAAACATAATAATTTGAAAAAGGAAAGTTTTGGAAATAATAACAGGAAAAGCACAAGCTGTCCTAATTTTCCTGTGTCTACTGCCTTTTTCTGCTTAAAGCATCCTCTGCTTTCCCTTAAAATTTCAAAGCCTTTGAAATATTTTTTGCTTTGCTCATATTTATAAAGAGTATCCAGAGAAGAGGCCAAGGTTATGGGTTTACACGATCAGTCATACATAGCTGAAGATGCAGCTCTGCATTTGAAGACAAACTATAACCTGACATTTGTTCATATAAATGATATGATTAATAATTATGAAAAATGATCCAATTTGTGAAAATTACAATCAGGTCATGCACATTATGGGTAAAAGGACCAAATTAATTATGTACAATATGTAACTGTCAAATAGCAAAACATATGTAATGAAAAGTCAACAATATATGAGGCTCCAGCTGATTTCTGTAAATTTTTCAGGGTGTTCATGTTCCTGGGATTCCCAAACTCCTGTACTCCAGCTTATCAAGCTGTATGTGTAAAATTTTGGGCCAGGATTTCAAAGAATGTTTTAATGAGGATTTTTGTTCTGTAGAATCAAAACCATAGTCTGGCTACCCATGGCTGCACTCTCCTATGAAGTTGGGTTGCAGGGCTCAGCAAAACTCCTACCAAAACTGCAGGCAATTACTAAATTATTAAAATTATTCAAATTACAGTTTTGGAAATCAAACTTGTTGTGACAAATAGGTTAACTATTAATCACTTGTACACTTGAAAAGGTCTAAAGAGTAAATAATCTTTAAGAATTTTGGTCAGCTTTGCATCATCAATCCCTTGAATTATAATAGTGGAGTCAGAGATATTATTGGTCCACTGTTAAATTGATTTTGTGTGAAAATTCTGTGAATTTTTACTGTACTTATTTGCTTTATAATTAAACTATTTAAGACTTTTCTAGTTTTACTTTCTTTCCCAGAGGCTTTAAAATCATCACTATATCTGAATTGTGCTAATAATTAAAACACGAGCAGTAATGAATGAAAAATTGCTAAAATTGGAAGCATAAAAGCCCATCTGCTTTTTTAAAATTGTTTTACATACTCAAAGAAATCTAAAAATGGATGCAAGTGCGTCAACTGTGAAAAGTGAGACCCTCAACTTTCAGTTGAATTAGCTGATATCTTACCCTTAGGTGGGACTACTGTGGCTGAATTCAAATTGTATTCCAATTATAACTTTGGAAGTTACTAATAGAAAAATAATAATGATTTTTAAGTACCTGATCCTAAACTTAGAAGTAGGATTTTTTACTCTACTCTGTTTTCAAAAACAATACTCTTATGACTCAATGTGCACATTAATTTTAAAATGGAAAGCACACATTTTGTACAAAATACAGATTAAGAAGAATAAAACCGCATTTCAGAATAGACTGGGTGTTCACAACAGACTCACTTGGCAGTTTGATCTTATGGTCAATGACCATGTATTTCCATCTCCTTAGTTTTTTTATATGACTACCTTGAAAGAATTCTTGCTATATGTCATTTGAATCCTTTGGGGCCTTTGAAAACAAGAAATGAGAAGACTACTTAAGCAAGGTTTGTAAATATATATGTCTGTCCATATGTATTAAAGTTTTTATCTTATGCCATACTTAAATTTATTAAAAATAAATGAAATGTACTGAATTTTATTAAAGCTAAAGTATGCAGCTTACATAGTTTATTTCATTTAGCTTTTACTGACATGTATCTGTTAGGGAACAAGCTCAGATATTTATTTTAAAAGAATGAGAAAAAAATCAGAAGTATGCCCATCAGAAACATTTCCTTTTTCACTTACAGATATATATTCATGCTGAGAGATATTCAGAGATAAATTAATATCTGACACATTTCAAGTAGGGTTTTATCCTTTTTATAATCAACAGGAATAATTGTGGTAATCAAGAAATTGATTTTACTTAAACTAGACAAGGTTATACAAAGTGCTATGCATGAATTATCATGCAGCTTTCCTAGTGCACAACAATCCCACCCTGAACTACTTGCTCACTTCTTTCCTAACCTGTAGTCTTGATATTGTCAAACTGCACTAAATAACAAAGATCATGATTGGCATTTATGTATCTACCTGGTAGGAGAGTTCAGTCCAGCTCAGTTAAAGCAAATTACATGTATGAAGTGTCACAGTGAGAAAGAGCAGATTTTGTGATCCTTGTTTCTTCCTGTGCACTTCAAAGGGGCAGGGCCAAAACCCAGTGGGCAGGTACGAAAGATAGGAGAAATCAGCACTCAAGAGGACCAAAATATTGAGCTTCCAGGCTTTTAAAGCAAATTTAATATCAATATGGTCTTTGTAATTGCCAGTTTCTTCAATCAGAATCTTCAGGACCTTGCAGAGGAAGAAAGGAGGGATGGGTTGCCCTAGACTGGTCTGAGCAATGCTTTTTCATCAGTATTATTTATGCAAGTGTCAAGGACCAGATCTAGAAGGATAAAGAACCTGCTTAACCACTTTGCAGTTCAACAACAGCATAGAGTGAAACGTGCTGCAGAAACAGCTCTTAGTGAAGGTAGCAAACTGGTCCAAAGTGATTAACTGCCATTTCTCAGAGGATTGCCCAGCCTTTAATCAAAAGCCCCAACACATGTGGCAGCCTGTCATTGCTGAAGCTGTTAGATAGTGTGTTACTGATTAACAGCATATATGGTGTTTCTTCCAGAGCGTAGCCACTGAACATATTCAGTCTTAAATCAGTCTTACTGTTGCCACAAAAAGATTTGGTGACATGGGGTACACACTAAAGTACCTTTGGTTTTTATCACACACTTGAATCTGCATGTGGAGTGGATTCAGTCTCTTTGCTCTGGCTTTGAAGAAGGAGGTATCCTTTTTGGAAGCTGGATGCAATAATCATGGCCACACATCCCGCTTCAGTTCAGCATGTCTCACTGGTGAGAAATGTGCCAAAGCCTGACTTTAAGACTGCATTATCTAACTCAGTTTTGGTAATATATGCAAAGTCAGGAACTTATCCTTTTCTGGATCACAAACAATTAGTATATTACTTCCTTCTGGCAGAGCATTAATCAGGATAAGTCAAGAGAAAGGCTGAGACTCTTGTCTGCTTACATCTCATTGCCTGAAGAATTTATAGTAGTTAAAGGCAATGGAATGAAAATAAAACACTTCCTTACATCCTTTTCTTAATGTTGTCCTATTTGTAGAGCTATCTGTCTACCAGTCAGCTACCTCAGTGACAGCAGCTATCACAGCTCTGTTACAATCCTTCCTATCCCATCCTCCTGGCCATCTACTGTGCCAGCTGCTTAAAAATAACACCCCCAGGGGCATTGCAGCTGAAATTAAGTATGCCCAATGGAGGATTCTCTGCAGCTATCTTTGCAAGAATCCTTCTTCATCTGTACCTCTCCTATGCACATAGCTTTCCCATGCACTGGGAAAGACAAGCTGCTGCTATTTCTTGGTCTGCAGAATCTCTTCCTGTGCTCAGCTGACTTTGTATGAAATTTGGGAACACGCTTCCAGTGAACAGAACATTGCATTTCACCACTCTCCTGAAAGTGATGCATCACAAAATGAAATGTCTCTGATCCACTCTGTCCCTATGTGCCCTGCCATGGGGATTTGAGAGAGGAGGATGTCAGCAGTTGCTCACAGTCTGTCAAGAATTGGCTGCATCCTTTCTCTAGCAATCCTGGCAGCAGCGCTGAGATGACTTCAAGACACATCACGCTGTCCCCACCCTGTGGGTCCCTCACACTCAAGAGTAACATTTTTCATTCTTCAGCATCCAGGCCTGAACTTAGGTTGTGAGGAGCTTAGGATGTTTGCTAAGGGTTAGGATATTGATGTATCTATGCTCAGCTTGGGAGATAACCCTGAAAGGCAGAGCACAGGGCTAAAATTCAGCCCAAATCATCTCTTTATGAGGCTGATCAGAGAGAACAGTAAGTAAATAGGCTGATTCTCCCATGCATTGTAACTCTGGTTTTCAGACTGGTATTATAGTACTGTTTGTCTGAATTAAAAACTGGACATTTTCAGTGATATCTTTGGCTCAGTTATCCTCTTCAGGATTAAGAAACTATAGTTTTGAAATAGTGGCAGCTGTAAATTAGTTCTACACGTATCATGTTCTATATGTATCCTATTTTTAAATTGTTATCTATTGGAGAAGGATGGCATGAAGGAATAATCTATGCATAGTTAATTAAAGCCTTTCCAAAAGCAAGAGTTTGGTGTTTGCAGGAAGCACTGATGGATACGTTTCAAGAGGCTGAAGCATTATCTGCTTATTGTTTGTTTTTTTCCTACTCGTGCTATATGTGTGCAGTCCCATTCTCCCAGTTTTGTAGCAGCCACTTCCAACAACTAGGAAATTTTATTTTCTTGATGCACAACCCAGTTTCTCTCTTGTTTGTTTGCTTTTCAGCTTTTTCTGTTTTGTAATGGAGATTTACAACAGAATAAGATGAAGTATGGCGTGCATTCTGCTCATCCATTGATTTGGGATCAGGATTTGGTGTTTGTGTCCTTTTGTTTTGCTCTTACCATGGAACAGGGCTCATTTCTCAGAATCAGATGAGTATTTTAAGTTACTTCTCTTCAGTCAGCTTGCAAAATTGGCTCTTTTTCTTGCTATTTTTTTTAGTAAATTATAATTTGAGTTTTGTATGTCCTTCATTTCAATTCAAAAGTCTTACTTTAGGATCTTGGCAAAGTTTATTTCATTAAATGTAGTGAATGTGTGAAATGGATGTGTTGTGGCTGTTTCCAGGATTACCTTTGTTTTACACAGTTGCTCAAAATTGCAGAATTCAGCCCAGTACCGAAATGCCTCCCATCCACAGTGGTAGGCACAAGCTTGCATCTGTGAGTACAGTTTCAAGTGAAGGACATTTTTTCCTAACTGATTTCTCTTCCTTTTTAGTCACTTCTCCTAAAAAAAGAAAAATTCAAGCAAAGGAAAAACAACAGTAAAGATTTGTGCATAGCAAGAGAATAGTTGTATTTGAAGACCTTTTACAGACTAGGTTGTGTGGAAACAGAGGGGAGAAGAGTAGTTCTGTCAACCAAGAGAGGCTTTGCATTCCTTCAGATGGGAAGATGAAAGCTCTTGATGTTTCTATTGTGTCACTGTCAGAGGAATGGGGCTTAGTGGAAATGTTTGACACTAAACCTGGAAATAAGTTTGAGAATCTGACTTCTGGCCTCCATATTTGTTGATTCCATTTGCTTCAATTTATTACAGAAGTAACATAACATGAACTGGCCAGCTTCATGGAAGCACTCCATTTATATATCTAAAATCCTTAATCTAAACCGGTTACGTACTGTGAGGTTCCACTTATATACTTTGTGAGTGTTGTAAACCTCCAAATTTACATACAGGAACTGTGTCAGCAGGGTTTACCCTTCACACACAAGAATCCTTCCTCCTGTCTGACACGTTATCATAAATATGGAGAAGCTCCAATGAAGCTAGTCTGAGTTAAAGCTGACTAAGTCTGGTGTAAATGAAGGCAGAAATCAGTATTGGGTTGAAAAATGGATTTTAAACCCCTCCAATTCCTATCACAATAATTTCCTATCCTCTGTTCCTTTTCCTCCAACCTTCTGGCTTGGTGTGACTTTCTCACCTTACTTGCCCAGTGAAATCAACATGGAAACTTTTTTTTTTTTTTTTTGTGGTTATTTATTTCAGCTACTGTGTGCCAAACCTGCCTGTGGTAAACAGACTACAAGACTGTCCAGGCTAGTTCAGATCTGGTTTACCTATACCTGTAAGATTATGAGATTGCTCCTTTAAATGAGCTGGTTTCTACTTGTTTCTCTCTGAAGTCTGTAACCAAAGAATTAAGTCATGTATACTGGAGTTTGTGGCAAATAAGACTCCAAAAAATAATGTTATCACAACTTGATCACATATTTGACATTGGACTAAAAGACAACATCTCCCAGCTCCTATCTCCTTTGCTTCATTGGTTGGAGTATGGTGCCACCAAGAGTGTGGCTTCAATCCCTGTATGGGTCATTCACTTAAGAGTTGGGCTTGAAGACCCTTGTGGATTCCTTACAACCCAGAATATTCTGCGATCCTGTGATTTGTCAGCCACTTGTGTCACAAGGCTGGGGAGAAAATGATGTTCAAAAAGAGGGTAACCTAATGGCATGAGGGCTCAAAAGCAAAGCATTCTGTTCACAAGGCTACCAAAGACCAGCATCATGAGGGCTGACATATGTGAGATCACCTTCACATACAGTGTTCATGTGAGCTGTAATCTAATCAGGACAGAGGAAAAAATACCATGCTGTGATTTATATACAGGAAGGAAGGAAGGAAGGAAGGAAGGAAGGAAGGAAGGAAGGAAGGAAGGAAGGAAGGAAGGAAGGAAGGATTCCCAAGCACTTCCCTCTTTATTCATTTCTCCTGCCTTGGAGGTATTCCACTTCCAGCTCATTCCCTAAGCACTGTTCTACCTTTCCAGTAATTTTCCCCTTGGCAAAAATACTAGTATAGTGAACTTTTTTGCTAGCTGAGCACCTTCGTACTGAGGACAGCAGAACTCATTCTGAGTGACTTCTCAGGTCGTTAAAGCCATGAGAGAGAGCAGAACTTTAGGAGATGCATTAGCCTTTGATGTAGCACCTCTTCTGTTATAATGACAGATAAAGTGTTGGTTATTCAGCTTTGTTCTATATTTCTAGCAAATGTTTCAATTCTGTTTCACAATACAATGCACATAAGAAAATACCTGATGAAATCTCAAGTACATATTTTTTAATTGTTTGATTTTTGGCATTCTATATGAGTAGTATAAATTAAAGAAATACTGTTGAAAATAGGTGTTTCCTTGGTTCCATTTCATTGTCACCATCATTCTTTGCAGTATTTCAGAAAGATTTCTGAGGCAGTCTTTGAAAAATGACCTGATTATGATTCCACATAAACCACTGAAAAAATACTTACCAACTACTACTGAAACCCATTTCAAAATTTAAATAATGACATGCTGATTTGGAGAAAGGAAATGGAGGTAAAACTGAGAAGAAAAAGATTTTTATGCCCTTGCTTTTATGTAGCCAAATGAATGAATAAAGGATTTTTTTAATGTCAGGAAAAAAAACCCCAAAACATTAAGAGAACACTTTCCTTCAAGATATTTCCTTCATTTTCATGCTTACCTTAAGCTGGGATGGACGAGAAATAGCTCTTGAGCACTGTAAGTAGGTCAAGCACTGTTCTCATGCCCAGACCACATTCCCCACTGTGGGAAGCAGGATACCAGCAGGGCTTGCATATATGCACTCTCTCTAGGTCGCATGGAGGCTTCTTTCCTTCCTCCCTGAAAACAGTCCCATTTCTCACTGGAGTGGGGGCACACTGGGAAGCAATTACTATCATTTTCTTTTGAATTGTTCCCAAGCATTTCCTCCTCCCTTGGTTCTTCATGTTATGTCTTAAATGTGTCTTCAAGTTCTAAGCCAAATTCAGGTTTTGCTGTACACCCATATGGTACAGGAGACCAATGATTTATGTATTAAACTCCTCCAGACACATAAAGCTAGTGTGTATTTTAAGACTGATTTTTGGGGGGGTCTAAAAATCGAGGATTATTACCTGCTGTGATACCATTTCACAAGGAGGATGAAGAGAATGCTTCCCACAAGTCCTAAGCACCTCATAGACTTTTTGACAGTGAATGTGAGTTGAAACATGCCAGATGTCACATTTCAGGAATGGGGCTTTGACCATTAGCTATTCTATTAAAATAGCTTCCTCTTTAAGAACAAGCATATTTTTTTTACCATGCAAATAAAAATGTACAATTTGACCACTAACATTCCTTCATTCTTCAGTTTTTTAAAGAATTAAGTTACATGCTCAACCCTCAAGAGACACAGGACTCAGATCCAAGCTCATTGCTTCATAGACTGAACTAACTTAATCTAAGTGGAGACCAAAACACTTTGACCTTTGGCCAAAACACAGTGGTGTTTGAATGATCTTTTTTCACCTCATTCATCTAGAAATCCCACTCATTGAAACAATTTCTGATCTCTCACAAAACCAGCAAGTTAAAATATTTTCTTGCATTTCACAGAATTTCTGCATGAAATGGTACAATGTGAGCATTAATTCTTTTCTTGGCATTTAACTGGATACACTTTCACACACGCAAGCCTTCATATTATTTGAAGGTCAGATTTAAATGGAAAAGGCAAACGTGTAGCAAAAAGACTGTAGTAAGTCAGAGTCTCCTTCTGAACCATTATATCTTAAAAATATATAGTCAGTCTTGTCAAGACAAAATCTTCTTGGACACAAAATCCTCGTGTGGCCAGTGGGAAGGAGCTGCTACACTGGGTTGTTTAACTACAAATTAATTATGTGAATTTAATAGTCAAATATTCACTCAGAATGGAAAGAAATGTGCTCCTGGACATTAGCGGGTAATGTGCGAATAATTTCATCTATCTGTCTTTTAATTAGACACCTATAAATAAGATGGCTGTTGCAAGGTGCTCTGTAATCAGGTTACCTAAACACAAGTCCTTTCCTGGGTCATAATTTCCAATTATGTGCGATAGCTACAGATTGTTAATTGCTACTGTTTCTTCTTTTATTAATATTATTATTATTGGTATTATTATCATCATCATCATCATCATCATCATTTAAGGATCAGGCAAAATGCCCCATTGCAATTTTGCATGCATGTCTGGGAAAAAAAAGTAGATGACATAAATCGCATGCATAATCTCAGGAGACAATCATTTTAAATCTTAATTGGCTGCCTTTTAAATATCATTTAAGGTCTCGTTTTCTCTGCCTCTCTCTCCCTAGTTAAGAAGGTGTTGTGTCAAAGTCTATTACCTTGCTGGACGTCTCGCCTCTAAGTTTTTTTAAAAAAATAGAACCATCAGCAGAGGTTTGAGAGGTCGATAAAGCTTTTAGATTTGGAGATGTTTTCAGGGAGCCCATTTCCTGCGGCTAAGAGTTGTTAATGGAGCTTAAGGAATTATCTTATGACTCGGGCTGGGAGAGCCGTATATTTCTTTGCTCCTGTTCCCTTGTCGAGGCTGAATATGCTCCTGTCAAACTCGCTTAATGAAAAGTAACGCGTCGCTGATTACAGTTTTATTTGGGCTCTATGTAAAAAGCACTGTTAATTTAGCATCCCCTCCTTTGTGTGTTTGAATTTGCCATGGCTGAATGATTTAGAGTCTCTCAGTTTCAAGACGTTTCTCTATGTTTTTTTTCCCTCCTCCTTCTTTCTCAGTCTGCCTTTATATTTCTGCTTTGTACAGGCATACGAGCTGCACGGCTTTCCCTTTCAGCCCTGCAGCTTCCTCTAAAGCAGCAGAACCTGATCTTTGACTTGTGCTATTGAATCAAATGGCAAAATTAATTTCTCACACTCTTTTTTCCATATTTAAAAAAAAAATCAAAACAACTGAACAACAAGAACCCCAACCCTTTTGAAAGACCTCTGCATTTCATTACTGATCTAAATAATAAGGTTTGTGTATTAAAGCAAGAAACTCTTTTCCCTCCCCCTTAACTGACATGGTCTCCTCTCAGGATGGGCAATGTTTTGGTGTGAGCACGCACAGATTTACCAGACCCGAGACACAGCCTGTTCCCTGGTCCGGAGACCCCTGCTCTTGTTATACAGCAGTCATAAACTTACCCAAACTTGTTTTATAGCAACAATAACACGAAAATTAAGGGATAAAGTGTTGATCCGCTTTTCTTTGGGCTTCTGGTATTTCAGGGCGCCTGTGTTTTGCCCACGGTGTTATCCCCTACTTTTTAAGTCCGGAGGGGGGAAGGAGGGGGGAGAGAGGGAGAGCGTTGCCTCCCAAACAACGGGATGTCCGAACTGAATCCTGGACCTAGCCAAAGCCGGCCAGCAATGACTTGTAAAATGACTTTTGTGGCTGGGGGGCTCACCCCCAGGGAGGCCGGCGGGGGCCGGCGCTCCTCAAAGTCAGGGAGCTTTTCGGGCTGAGAGGAATTTTTGGCTGCTCGGTGGATGAGACCTCTCCTTGCACGCAGACACCCAGAACCCACACACACACTCGGCTGTCGCTGTGTTAGGAGAAAAAAAATGGAGTTCCCTTCCACTCCACAGAGCCTCTGTCGCATGGAAACCGAAGCCCACCGGGAGTCCCCGTGTCCCCTGCAGTCCCTGCACATCCAGCAAGGCTGGCACACGCAAACCTCCCCGCTTTAACATCACCCGCGCAGCACGCTGAGGGGTTTGTGCCCCATCCCGCTTGACTCTACCGATGGTTTGAGGGTAGCCCGAATGCTCGCCTTCCTCCCCTTCCCTCTCCCTCATCCCCGTCTCTTTAGTTTGGCTGAAAATAATTTGCTTTGTCTAAAGGGTTTCAGAGGCAAAGCTCGCCGTCCGCCCCGGCTGCATTAAAATTCCTGCCGGCCCAGCCTTTAGCTCAGATCGCGGCTCCCCCGAGACTCCACTTTCGCTATTACTGTCAAGTACCCTTGACTCTTTATTTTTGCCCTTTTATCTATTACAACTAATTCGAGTTCTTTTGCCCTTTTCAGTTTAAGACGTGGGCTTTCTGTAAAGCCTCCCCCTGCCACCGAGCTCTCCGGGTGCAGAGCCTTTAGAAATTGAGGGGTTTACTGTCAAAATGAAAATTTCACTTCAAATTATCTCGGCTGATGCACGTTTTCCAGGCCGGGGGCTCCTGTCTGAGCCTTTTGACAGCCAGATCAGCAGAGGGGTTCAGTGATCTCGATAATATCATCCAAGAGAGCGAAAGTCAATACAATGACAGGGAATATGACTGGATACAATCCAATTACGGCTGCTCGCAGAGAGGGGAAGGGCTTGATCTGATCTCCGCACCTGGATTCCTTTATTCAGTCCTTGCACTAACAGGTCTCGCTAGAAACTTCGCAGGCTGGAGTATGTTATATTTTGGCTGAGTGTTTTCTCGGTTGCGTCTATAGCTGCCTTTGGGTATTTTCCCCCAGTATTGAGTTCTTATTTATTTATTGTGAAAAGGGGTGGACCGACGGGGAGCTGCTGGGGTGGGATGGACGAGAATGCTGGGAGGCAAGGAAAGCTCTTCTGCTTGTGCCGATGTCAGTTTGGTCCTTCGGGTGTTCTCGGTTTTCTTCGAGGCTCAGGGGTTTTAGGCCGGCCCGGGTAAACCGGGATCTATTATTGCCTCGCAGTTTCTTTTCCAGCAGTTCTCCCTCTCTCCCGGTCCGGGGGTCAGTAAAGTTTGTTCCCATTCCGAGGAAGGAAAGGAAATCTTTTAAGCGCCTGTTATCTAAGTGGTAAATTGGCTGCGAGTGCTCCTGAATCACACGTCGAGAGCGCTCTTCCTCCCTCTCTCTTTTTGTTGGCTGCACTCTATTTAATGTCAAAACGGTAAAGCATCTGTTCTGAAGTGCTGAAATATTCATGGCGGATCAGCGATTCTCCGCACTGGCAGAGGAGCTGGAAAGCTAAAACGGTTCTTTAAAAGATCAAATTTTCCATGTGAATCAATTGCTCCGCGCACGGCGGAGGCGACACCGCGGCAGAGGCCGGCCCTTGGGGGCCGACCCCCGCCCGCCCGCAGCTCGGGAAGGAGGGGAGGGGGAAGAGAGGGATGCTCCCGCCCCGCCGGGCCTCGTCCTGCGCGCAGCGCGCCTCCCGGGCTCCGTCCTCAGTGCCGCGGCAGCGCTGCGCCGAGCCTCTCTTCCCCTCTCCCGGCAGCCTGTTGACAGTCCTTGGAATTACCGGGATCGGCTCCGAGGGGGAGTTTGAAACATAGAAGTTGTTTGTTGCCCAATGCAAAACGCCACCACTTGTGTTACCTCTGAAACAGACAATTTATTGGAATGAGCATACCCTTTAACATAGTATTTTTTTTTGTCAAGATAAATTTGTGCAGTAGGTGTAAACTTAGTAGAAGTGCTGTTTGTGAATTATATGCTAACAAGGAAATCAGGAGGAAAAACTCTCGAAAAGTCTTTACAACTAATGTCGGCATGCCTTAAATTAAATCTGAATTAAAATTTCCCGTTTGTAAACTTTCGGATGTAAACTTTTTAAGTAGGTCTACACTATAGTACGTGCTTTTTGGACATGGAATTAAATAACTTTCACGACATTGATCCCTTAAAGTCGCAGCCAGGAGAAAATGTTCAGAACAGCAATGAGCAAAGTCTTTCCGTTGAACTGAGCAAACTGAACTTTAAATCCTCGTTTATGTTGTTTGTTAAAAAAAAAAAAAAAGGAAGAAAAAGTTTTTTATATTTAAATTCAAACTCTTGCAAGTCTCTTTTCAGTGTAGCTGACTTTTCAAGCGTTAGAAAGTCCTTTGCCTCTGGGCGGGCCTGTTAGGAACAAAACATTTTGCTTCCTGATTTGGGAAACGCCAGAAACTCTTTGTTTGAGTCATGGTGGGCCAGGTTTGAGAGCTGCCCCTTGAGCACATTGGCGCCGTTCCCCACCGCGCGTCCCAAGGCGCCCGTTTCCAGAATGGCTCCTTTGGTGGTAGCCCAGGAAACTGTTGTGTTGCTCAGGGCTTGATTTAAAGTACTGTGCCTGAACAGGGGGTCGTGAAACACCCCGTCCACCCAGTTCCTGAGGTTGGTGACCGGCGAATCCTGGTGCCTGTCCATGACACTGACCGGGGCGGGAGCGGCGG
>NW_005054311.1:4329467-4330824 GCF_000277835.1 Geospiza fortis
CTTCATCGCCTCTTCCTGCGAACCCTCCTCCTCCTCCTCCTCCTCTTCCTCATAGGGCCGCTTCTCGTCAGAGCACTTGTTCCGCGGGGGCCAGGTCATCTTATTCTCCTTCTTGAGCCGCCGGCGGGCGTTGGCGAACCAGGTGGAGACCTGGGTGAGGGTCATCTTGGTGATGATGGCCAGCATGATCTTCTCGCCCTTGGTGGGGTAGGGGTTCTTGCGGTGCTCCTGCAGCCAGGCCTTCAGCGTGCTGGTCGTCTCTCGGGTGGCGTTTTTCCTCCGCGTCCCGCCGTCCATCGTCCCGTACCTGCAGGCACAGGGGATGTGACAGCTCTCTCTCGCCCCCCGCGCACCTGCCCGACGCGGGGTCCCACAGCCCCGGCCCCGCCGCTTGCCTGCGGCACCCCCAGGAGGGCAGCTGGACCGGACAGGGGGGAGATGGATGAAGACAGCTCGGTTTTAAGAGGGATGAGGACAGCTCAGCTTTATGAGGGAGACCAGCCTAGAGAATTCAGGCCGAGAAAGGAAAGCAAGAAGGAAGGGTTCAGCTAGCAGCAGCAGCGGGCAATGCAAATTTCCGCTCTGCCTTGGCGGTGGTGGCGGAAAGAAGGAAGGAATCGTCTGCTTTTATTTGCTGTAAAGTCAATGTCAACATTTCGGGCAGCAGGAAAATCCTAGCAGCTTGCAAACTCACAGAAATACCACTTTCCTCTCGTTTTATTAGTCTTCCCCAAACAAAATTCATCGGGGTGACCCCAGGGTGTAAGTGTTAATAGAAATATATTTCCTCTCACTCCTTTTATTAGTAATCTCCTCTACCCTTTTGTTCCTGAAATTGTAGGAACCTAACGCAGATGACACTGGGCTGCGACTGAATATTTAATGCACATCCTCCAGGAAAGGTCACTGGCGCCCAATGGGCCTCTGAGCTGGGAGCGGTGTGTAACGGGGTGTGCGCTGCTTTAAAACTGATAAATATACACGGGATGCCCAAGCCTGACTCCGCGCAGGGAAAGATAATTACCGCCCCGGTTAAGAGGGATTGCCCCCCGCGCTACCGCCCGCCCGGGGGGCGGAGGACCCCGCGTCGGTGAGGGAAAGGGGAGGCGACATGGCTGGGGCCGGGAGATGCTCGGAGGCGAGCAGGCAGGCTGGCGGGGTTGGCGGGGCGGGGATGGCGGGGAGGGGTTGGCGGGGCTGGAGGGCAGCGAGCGGGGCCGGGCTGGGCATGGCGCTTACCTGTCGTACTGGTACTGGCTGAGGGTGTGATCGTAGGGGTAGTAGGCAGCCGCGGGGGCGATGCCCGCATGCGCAGAGCCGCTCCCGTCCTTCGCCTCCAAACTGTTCTGCAAGAGAC
>NW_005054311.1:4331494-4336951 GCF_000277835.1 Geospiza fortis
CTGGACTCGCAGCAGGTCGTCAGGGAGTTGGTGCTCATCAGGAACTGGAGGGCAAGAGAGCGGCCCTGAGGGCGGGGTGGGGGGAACTTCCCAAAGTGTAACCAAGTTTGGGTTCGGTTGCTTTTAGATTGTGTGGGTTTGGTGGGGTTTTGTTTGGGTTCGGTTTAGTTTTGGGGTTTTTTTTCCAAATCAGGTCGTAGCTTTGGGGTGTCGCCCGCCCTCCTCCCTCCCCTGGCGTATTTTACTTCACTCGTGATAGAAACGCTCTGGAGAAAGGCAGAGGTGCAAGTATTTTATCAGTTTTTTAGAACGACTCCACAACAACAACCAAACGCCCCGTGACTGTGGATGTTTAATCCTCTATAATACATTCCTCAGGCCCTCTGCATTTAAAAGCTAACTTTTCCTGGGGTGTTTTCACAAGACTGGGGTTTACACCGTTTTCTCCTCTTGCAGCACAATGATCCCCATCTGCGTTTTTAAACCCTTTTTTTCGAAGTCATTCATGCATATTTATTTTGACTGCAGATTTGTAGCAGCCACTCACGCATCTGTTATTAACCTGCTGGATTAGAATATCCCATTCTTTTTCTACGGGCCGGACCTCTGTACATCCATGTTTAATTGATAAACTGTGAATTTAATTTTGAAAGAAAAAAAAAAAAAGGGGGGGGGAGCGAGGAGCCGGGGGGGGGGGGGGATCTCTAGCTCCCCTTCTCACCTCTCTCATCTCTGTAATCATCTCCCACACGTCTTTATCACCCCCAAACACCCTAAATCCCGCGTGTTTCATCCCATTTTAAAACTGGTGCCCGACACAGAACTTGGGCGTCTTGCAAAGCTGCGGAGCGAGCATCTGTTTCGCCGCTACCGCAGGCGGGAGAGGATCGCTGCCGCCCTCATCCTGGACGGAAGGCATCGATAAGGACTGAAATTCAATCAATTAACGTTGGTAGGCAAAAAGTCTTACCTGGGGTGCAGAGGAGTAAGGGTAGCCAAACTGAGGATAGGACATGGTACAGAGGCTCCCAGTTATCTAGAAACAAGGCGAGGCGTCTGATCTGCACGCTATTGCAGCCTGGCTCTGCTCTGTTGTACCAATTGATTGGTAACCACAGGTCCCTAGATGCTTATAGGACGAAGCAGAAAACCACATTTAATTTATTTACATGAAAACTTAAACTTTTTTTTTTTCTTTCAAATATGTACGGCGATTTTAGCACCTTCCCCGCTACAGCTACGACACAGAAATAATTGTTACATGTAGGCTCCAAGGCTGGCAGACCTGACGGCAAAAATAAATACTTTGCACCCACGGAAAAATAAAAGGTGGGAAGAAGAAAAGTGATACAAATGCACCAGCTCACAAGCAGGTTGTTATAAAAGAGTCGAGCCTCTGACGTCACGCAAAACTTACTCAAATTAACCTGCCTGTAAGTCTAACACTCATTTTCGGGAATCTTTCCCCTGGCATGGAAAATAGACTCTCCAGCATCGCCTTCAGCCTGCCTAACAGGGGAGAAAACTTTGGGAAGCTCTTCGGTAGCGGCAACGCCTGCTTGCAACACATATATTTCTGCGGGCAAGGGAAGGAAATGAATGTTTTTAATCTGAAGGATCAATGTTGTATCAGCTATTTTCCCCACCCTCCTTAGTCTCTGAAAGGCTAGTAAGCACTTTTAATTAGAAATTAATTAATGAGCAGCTGCTTCTTCCCACCCCACAGTAATAATTAGTCTCAATTACAAACAAGACATATGAAGGGACACACGACTGAGTCTTCATTTAAGATTTAATCAACAGTTAAAATTAGCGCTAACCCTGACAATAAAGCACATGATAAGCAATCCTCCTTTTCTTTTCGGCTTTTATTCCAGGCGTGTGATTACAGGTAGAAAACCCTACAAGCGTCTTCCGGGGAATGATGGAAAAGATGTGACTTTTCACGTTAAAAAGACTTTGATCCCATCTCTAACTTCCAACACCCCCTCCTACCCGACCCATCCCACGGCTGCCATCGGCCTCCCTACCCGCTGGAGGTCTGGGACCCCCCCGACACGAGCAGGCAGCAATCCCCCCCTGCTGCACGCTCGGAGGGAGCGGGCCGTGGGGGGAAGATGCTGGCAGCCCCAGCGCCTCTCCCCCGACGGCCGGTGCCACCGAGGCAGGGCGAGCAGGCAGCCCCCGGCTGGACGGAGGAGGCGGAGGAGGCAGCTCCGAGGCTGAAGCTGCGCTGCTGGTGCAGTCGAACGCTGCTCCATGGTGTGCAGACTTGCTCAGAGAGATTCCTGGGTTCAGACATGTGAATAGCCCCAGGGTCACACTCTAATTAATGATGATATTCTCTTCTTCTCCCCAGCTGGAAGACTGCCTCCCAGAAACGAATCTGCCCACACTGACAGCTCGATTGAGGGTGATTGATGACTATCTGGAGACCACAGTACACATAATATAATATCTGCTGCGTAATTGCTTTAATTTACAGATGAAAATACTAGTCCTCAGATCGAGTTAGACTACAACGAGAGGCGTTTTATGGCGCTTTAGAGTGTTTGTAAATAAAAGATATCAGATACAGTACATGCAAATTATCCTGACAGCTCAGTATCTGTAGCCGGGAGAAACGTATAAAGAAAGGGAATCAAATGACATAAATAATCGGTTTGGAATTCTGTATTGATTTTTAGATGGGAAGAAAGAGCCTTTTCTTTCCTCAACTGAAATGCGAATTCCTTTTTATTTCTGAGAATATTAATAACTTTGCCATTGGATTTCTTTTATAGAAAGGCTTCTCTATTCCTCCTCCTGCACTATAACCCGGTGCTGCCAAGGTATAAAAATACTTTTAGCCACTCTTTACCAGCAGCTTCCTTCTGCTGACGGACTATTGCATTGTTTGGGAAGAAAAGACACCCAGTGTTTAGACAATGGTCTGCACGCAGTGTTCCGTGCTGCTCCCTCTGCCTCCTGTGCCCATTGCGCTGGGGGATGTTTGTTTAAGCTCCGGAATAAAACTCACCGGTGCTAGGGAAGAAAATAGTTGCACTTATCTCAAGAGCGGCTCGGTGTAAAGCACTATAATTAGCTGGGAGATCTGGAGAACTGCCTGAAGAAGTCCTCCCAGTTTTCCAGGCTACAGTTTGGGAAATGTCCTGGAGTTGTGGGGTTTTTTTTGTTTTTTTTTTAGTTTTTATTTTTTTCCATTGCAGATGTCAACTCCGCAGTGGCCCACAGTGCACTACAGGTTTTGATATTTAGATGAGTCTATTAAACTTTAAAATACAAGGAGAAATTCAATATTTATAGTCCTTGTCTATTTATATATCACAGTTGTCTTTCACTGCGCCATGCAAATACTCTGGTGCCCATTTTTGTGCTGAACTTTCCTGTATTAATCATGATAATTATTTGTCATTTTTCTTTGCAGCCTGCCTGCTCTATTACTTTACCCCCGGTCAGCTTTGTGTCAGTTCCAATCTGTATTCCCTAGAAAGCAGTCATTAAAAAACCCCCACCAAAACAAACAAACAAAAAGAAAAAGTGACAAAAAAACTTAATAACCTTAAATGCTGAAAGCTGACATTACATCCTCCCCCACTGCTGATGTCTTGTTTCACTTACAGTCTACAAATAATGCCCCTTTGTTGATAAGAAACTCAACACAATTATATTTCATCTTGAATTTTTGGTGCCAGAGCACAAACATGCATTAAGCCTCACAATGATTTAAAATAACCTTTGTGGTTCTTGCACATAAACAAGGTAACACTGTTCAAATCCAAGCAAAGACGCTTAATGCTGAGGGCTATATCCTTAAGCATTTGGAAAATGCAAGTCTTTGCTGTGCAATAAAAATTGATCCTCGTCAGAGCCCCTTTCCTGTACAATGCAGTTAACAGCTTTTGAGAAAGAAACATACACAGCTTTCTCCAAAGTTTGAGCAAGGAAACCCATCTCGATCAATAGGAAACACTGGAGAGGTCCCTTCTGGTCAGAAGCAGCCTGCACATTCAGGCAAGCAGGTATTTCCCATCCAAAGCCCATCCAGGTCTCTCTCCCAGGGCTATGAGCTTTTCCTCTGAGTACCTGGAGCCAATGCTCATACAAGTTTTATTGTAAGAACATGGAATGAGAATGAAAGAGTGTGATGCTGGAACAGGCCACAGCAGGTAAAACAGAACCACTTCAGGACTCAGGCTTTGATGGACGTCTTCAGGGACATGATCTAGAGGCAGTTAATGCAGCTACACTTACTATCTGCATTTTCATCGCCTTCTCTTTTTGGAGGGGTTATTGCCACTCCTGGAAATATTTCAGCAACGGAATTTGCTTATGGGCTAAACAGACTTTAGTGAGCTCTTTCAGTCTACTTTGCTTTGTTTTCATGCTACAGACTTAAAGCAACATTTACACCACCTGACAAACACTGTGAAACTCTATGTGTTGCCCATTTGGAATCTGACATGTAACCGTGGGCAGCCTACAACATTTTCGAGTAGGTTAGCTCCCCTAAACTTGCTATTGGCAGTAAATACGATTGGTTTTTTTTCCTGAACCAATTTGAGGTGTAACTGCACCTCCTGCACTCTGAATCAAGGAGGCGATGCTTCCGACCTGCACAAACCCATGCCATGGCTTGGGATTGGCAGAGCCATGATGACCAACAGAACAGTTGCATAAGAAGGCACTGCTAATTAATTTACTCAGTTTACAACTACATGTAAAATCAGTTTGTTCAAAGCTATCCATTTGAATGCTTTCATTTTGTAAGTCTTCAATCCTCTTGGCAAACAGTCTAGATTAAAGCAGAAAGGCCTCACATGCTCATTCTGTTCTTTGTATTTATTAACTTTTCACACTTAAGAACTAGAGCCAGCATTCTCATTCTCTCTCTCTCTTTCTTACATGCACACCCACACCCACACACATACAAAACTTTTCAGCAAGAGAAGTAAATGCTGCGACCTGGGCAGCTGCTCTGTGGCTATAGATGGACCCTACAACATGCCCACATTTACCTGCTCGGTGCACAGCATTGCAACTACGCCTTCATTAGCAAAGCAAAGATTGTATAAGACTTCCTTTCTCAGCTCCTGTACCCCCAGTGCTGCAGATCCGCAGGCATTTAGACGCCACCACCTTTGAGCTCTCTGGCAGCCAACAGCTTCAACTTACTTCCCTGCGAAGGTAAAACTTTCCTGCTTGCAAGGTCAAATTCTGTTTTTTAAAGTTCTCCTTAAAATCCAGAAAGTTTGACTCAGTACCTTACCTTAGTGCTCGCTGAATATCATATCCACACCCCCTTCCCAAGAAATAACACACGCATGTTAAAATACATTTACCCTCTGTCCTAGGTAAAGATTGCACAAAGCCAAATGATTCATCACGGATAGTTTCTCTTCCCTCCAGCAGTTCGGTTTCAGCTGCCTTGCTGCTGAAGCAGGCTCCGAAGGAGAA
>NW_005054311.1:4337309-4337684 GCF_000277835.1 Geospiza fortis
GATTAACACTTTCCAACGCGACCAGGCATTCCACTTCCAACTTTTCCCGTTTTAAAACAGAAGCAGCCAGCGCCGCTTGCTTCCGCGGGTTATAAACGCCGTCTGGGGTGTGGGGGACACCATAATTAATAGCAGGTTAGTAAAATTAGTGCTGCCACTCCAATTGTTGTCCTTGTTGCCAACAATAATTGCATTGATTCTGGAAGGACACGAATGTCCTCCATTTAACCTAATGATCTGCGGTTTGCACACGCTGTACGGCAGCCGTGGCGGTGATTAACTGCGCGCACCTCCAAACTATCATTTATCTCCGCGAGTCACGACTGAAAGGCGCTAAACTTACAGGCAACTCTCCCTGCCTCTCTCGCCGCCTTT